>NW_015114247.1:0-31515 GCF_001443285.1 Poecilia latipinna | reverse complement strand
GGCGCAATGCCTCTTCATCTCTGTGCCTCGGCGCTCAGCCTCACACAGATATGATTTATCAGGTTTTTCAACAAACCCATAAAATAAAATAAAAATAAAAAACATAACATCTATAAAATAGAGAAACCAGAACAATGTCCCTTGAGTGAGACTCTCCCAAAAAGTGCCTAACACAAGCTCAAATGAACTCGGCTGACCGTCAGCTAGATCCTCAGCTAGCTCACACACACGTGCACAGGCCCGCTAGCACTAGCTCCAACCAGCCCCCAGAACAAGTCCCGCCCTCATACACAACAATTACAAGACGAACTTTGCAACTCATTAGTCGACAGTTGACCCAAGGACCTCCTCAACTCTTCCAAGAAACATATATATATTCATAAAAACACATTTTTACTGACCTGTGGAACAGGAAAGACGAGACACACACGTTGAGCTTCCTTCTCATTTAACCGGAAGATTTATTCTTCTTGTGTGCTCAATCTTTTCTGTGCCACTAACGCGGCAGCGCCCCTAGCGGTTGTGTGCGGAATTGCATCGGACAATCTAAATTGACACTACAGAACTTAGTACAATGAGAAATACAAAATACAAAAATAAAAATTATGTTGGGGTGCCTATTTTCTTAATTATTGTTTTAATTTACTAAGAGCTCATTTTTCACCCCTCTACACCAAGAAAACATCATTTTTTAATTTTTATTTATCTTTTTTTTTCTGCAGCAAAATTGTGAGCCAGACTACCCGAACACACTCTGGTTTACGGTCAGCAAGAAAGGTGTCAGCCTAATTGACCCCAAAACAAAGGTACGCAGAGCAACTGTTGATTATTGTCAGTATTTATGCAGATTAGTGCAGATTGGATTTTATATGATGGAAACAACACAAAGAAATTCAAAGATAATGTGATGTTTTATAAGAATTTTTACTCTGTGGCATATATTTACTCAGACGTCGTTCAATAAAATTCATGATGTACCTAATTAGCCACTCTTAACTGGGAAGAGAATATCTCACCTGGAAAGTAAAAAAAACAAAAAACAAAAAGTAAAACTTCCCATTTACTGATTATCTACATCCAATCTGACTGAGCTCGAGCTAATTATGCAAAAATGTGGCAAAAATTTCTGCATCTGGTTGTAGAAAAGCTTTCACAGAAATATAACAAAAAAAACTTGGAGCTGCAGCTGCAGCACAAGGTGGTTTAACAAAGTGTTAACTTAAAAAAATATTTTGAAATCATACCTTATTTTCCTTTAGTTTCATAACACTGTGCAACCATACGTTGGTCTATCACATAACTCCTTAAAAAAAAAAAACCTAAATCTGTGGAGAGAATGTGACAAGATGATGAAAAATATAAGGGGTTGAAATATTTTTAAAGGGGCAGGGTTATATAAAATTGACTTTTTTGAGGTTTACATCACGTCATAATGTTATTCCCTCACATCAAAAACATACCTGGAGTGTTGCCTTGATTTTTTTGTGAAATCCTTTTATCTCCCTCACTCAGCTCCTTCAGACTAGCCAGCAGAAATTAGCAAACACCTGGTGGAGCTGTACATCTGCTAAATTCATTATATGAGCTACTTATAAGCGAAACACTGGTAAAGACGTTGTTGAAGGGTTAATAGAGAAGCGATGATGTGATGACTTCCTGAAGGCGGAGTTTCTGAAAGAGCAGGAGTTTCTTAAAGAGACCAGTTTCTATTAAACTACAGGGTCAAATTTCTTTTGCATAACTTTTATAACAACTGAAGGTAACATGGTTACTTGATTGTGCTATAAAATAGCACTACAAGCCTAGAAAATACATAGTACTTCCCTTTTAAAGCTCCTGTATATAATCCTTTTTTAATAAGCAACTTCTGTCGCTATTGTTTGTATTTATTCTTTTTTATCTACATGAACGTACGATTCTCCCATCGTTTCAGGAGCTGCAAGTGATGCACCCGTTCAACCGCATCACAGACTACAGCAGCACAGGCAACATTTTCCAGATGACCATCCGCACCCTGGTGCCGGGCATCAACTTTGTGTGTTCAACCTCACAGGTGAGAGGGCCGAGGTTAAATGCAGATTTAAATAAGGTCAAGTATCAGCGACCATTCATCTTTATTCACGCTGGCCATTTCTTCCTGCCTCAGGCCGGGACGATAGAGGACCTCGTCAAGTCGTATATCAGGATGTACGAGGAGCAGAAGATGATCAATCGACCGAAGAACAACATGTTTCCCTGAGGCTTCGCGCTGAGCTGCTCGGATTTCCACGCACCGTTATTCAGTATCTTTAAGTTTATGCATTTGTAAACAATAAATGATAATGCTGTCCATTATAAATCTTGCCCCTATTAAAAGAATAGTGATATTCAAATGTCTCTGTGCAATATTTGTGGGTTTTTTTTTCTTTACTTGAGACACAAACGTTGCCTTTTCGCAAAGTTTGAACTTAGATTAAGATGAAGTAAGTTCTCTACATGTGGCTCTTAACTCAAATCTTTTTTTAATTTTTTTTAATTTTTAAGTAGCTATAAACTAAAAAAAAATAATAGTTTTTTTGTGGGGTAGTTGATTACATGTTCCAGCTCCAGTTAATGACTTTACATGAATTAATTTTTGTAAATATTAAAATGACCCATTCAGCTGTGTTTATGACTCGGAACTGAGACGTTTTAAGGCACAAATTACATGCAAAGTCACAGACGGTAGAGATAATGAAGACTCTTAGGTGCAGTTCATTAACGGTGAACTTCATACTTCTTTTTTCTTTGTCATCAGTTAAGCGAATGTATTCATAACCTCGGTAGATTTCGTTTGAAAAATATTTTCATTCAAACAAGAGCTAAATTTATCCTGAGTCTATCTACCTACCTGCAGAGATATACAATACCAGATATTTGTGTTTTGAGAAATAGGTTTTTATTGATCTGATGAAAGCGGAAAATAATAAACAGAAATAAAAGCTTGAAAACACCAGTCTTTGTGTAGTTAATCTGCATAATGTTTTATCTGGTGAAGTACTAATTTACTGAATACTAATCAAAAGTTAGTAAACACACTTCCAGTTTAGTTATGTTTATTTGATAGAAACGAACATAGTTCCAATACCACTGATTTAGTAAAAAATATGTAAATAAAGCTGTTAGCTTGACATGGGCTCTGAATGAATTTATTTTAAATTATTGGGGGTTTCTTTAGCAAATGTGAGATTATGCCTCTGCCATAGCAAAATGTTTCATCATAAGGCTTCTTCACACATCTTTTCCTTTGCCAATAAATGTTGTGTGCGCTTGTAAGCTTTATATAGCATATGATATTAATTTAGCAGGCTTTTTTCAGGTTGCTTAGGACATTCTGAGTTAAAGTGAGAGTAAGTATAAGCTTTTACTGCCCACAAATCCTGGTCACGGTAATGAACTCCCTGTAATTTCTTGTATTTTACAAAGCATGAATAATCTTTAAACTAACCGTTGCAAAAGTGTTTAACAGACATCCACGTTAAAAAATGTAATAGCTTCTTTTCTCTGTATTCAATTTTTATGATGGTAATATTCTGAATTTTATCCGGTAAAATTAATTATCTGATGAAAAACAGAGCTGACTTAAAATATAATGATGCTACAGCTGGATGTAGAATTACCATTTTTAAGTGTTTGAGGAAAGATTCTAAGATTTTTTTTTCTTTTTTTTTTATTCTTTTTTTTCTTAGCTTGCAGCTGTGCTTCTTGGCTGAAGAAAGTTTTCAAAATCTCAGCTAACACAACAACTTTCCAGTCCTGCATTTTGATTCTCAAAATCTCCTGACAGCTTGTTAAAATATTGATTACCAGTTACTGCTTTCCTTAGAAAACTACGCAGGTTTCACATTGAGGTACAGACCGGCATACACATGGTGTGTGTTTGGCACTATGCTATAAATGAGTGGCATATAGACTGCTTATACAATCATCTTCATAGCCTTTTTAACCTTTTGCAGTTACTATGGAAACCTTGCCACAAAAAAAATAAAAATAAAAAATCAGGTTACCATGAGCAGGTGCATATGAAGTGCAATGTGATTGTTTGTACCCTGGTGTGTTGATGCAATCTGACTGCAAGGCTGAGAGACAACAAGCCCCTTTAAAGCGTAATTAACTTCAGCTGGAATGGTAGTCTTAAGTACACTTAATAAAGTTTTAAGTACAAGTTTTTAACCCTCCCATGGAAAAAAATAAAACATTTTTAGAGTGTAAAATATGTCATCGGGTGCAAAAGGGCTAAACAAGTAGGACAAGTTGCACGCTAAAGTAAAGAATAGACTGTATGTGTGTGATGCCCTACAAGATGGCAAAGGCATTTTGATGCACTGCACCAAATTTGGAACAAAACACCTTAGAGCCCAGACCACATCACTATCCTCCCACCTGCACCCCCTCCCTGCAACTTGTACCTCAAGAGTAAAAAAAAAAAAAAGGCAAGAGCATCGAGACCACAGCCCAGTCAAACACATAATATGCATGAATACAAGCACAAACTCTCTCACGTCAACTTAAAACATGCGTCTTGTTCAAAATGCACTTAAAGCAGAGCGCCAGTCTGATTTAATGTACATTGAAATGATTCGCTGTTGTTGACTAAATGTAAATGTGCGGCTTCTCCTTGCTGCTCTGGATGCGGACAACAACTTTCAGCCATTTTTTATTTTATTTTATTTTTTTATTTTTTGTCGGGATGTTTGTTGTTGGAGCCTAACAAGAAAACTGTTCCCAGGTCGACGCAGAGCGGTGGCTTCCGGTGAACCCAGAGCTAGTTTGGAGGAGGGTAAAATGATCCCAGATCAGTGTCTGCTTCGGTGTCAAGCCTGCTCTCGCGCTCGCTCGCAGCGCCGCCAGCCTCGCGATAGCCTCGCCTACCGACACTAGAATCAAAGCTCCGCTCGCGAACTGGATGCTGACAGGCGCGCGCGGTGCGGTCATCATGCAAAGGTTACACTGGATCCGTGTCAAGAAGCCGCTCCCCCGCAGGACCCTCTCGGGCGACAACATGCGAGACGTCTAGCGGCGACGAAGACGGGACTGACGTCTCTCCCCTTACTCCTCTCCCAGGTTTTTTTTTCTTTTCGCCGTTGTGTTCGGCTGCGGCAGGTGCCAAAAAAAAAAAAAAAAAAATGATGAACACGATAAGTTCGAGATTTCCGCAAACAGCAGTGTGTGCTCTGGCTCCTCTCGGCGGTAAAGTGGCTTCATGAGTGTCCAAAGTAACAGTGGAAGTGGTGGTGGAAGTTTGGAGGCGACGCCATCTTGGTCGCAGCTCTCCTCGTCCCCTACGATTTCTCAACAACACATAACGGCGACCGCAAAGAGCAAGGAAGGTACTGAAACGCCTCGCCGAGGGCTTGACCCGCTCCCGTTTTAATGAAAAGGTGTCATTTTTATCGTGAGACGGAGGCCATTTCGGTGGTTGGGAAGCTAACATTTTGCTGAGGGGGGAAAGAAGAAGAAGAAGAAGAAGAGAGAAAAAAATGGATGTCAAGTTCACTGATGCCGTGAATTGGAAGCCAAACGTCAGCTGTCAGTTCAATTTAATCCCAGCTCTAAGTAGCAGCGAGCTAAATCACCCTGTTTCCTCAAAGGCTGCAGCTAGCTTGTTGACTTGTTTGTGTAGCTTCCAGGTTGAAGCCGTATCAGTGTTGCACTTAGTATCATTTGCCTCCTGTCACTTTGTAGATAAACAACGTAAACTGTGCATGTCCCTGCCTTTATTATTATCATTATTAACACAACAGTCCGCTTGCGTTACTTTTCAACTAGTTTTTATTTTTTTTTGTGGATGTATCTGTATTTTTCTCCGCCTTGTTTTTCGTCGTATTTTTTGTGTATAGGGGGGTGGGGGGAGAGAAAGTAATTTACTCCTAGACAGTGTGGATGGATAAACCGTGATAAGTGGCAACAGCTGGTTTTAACGTTGCAGCTTGATCCATTAGTAATAAGGGACACGATCTGCAATGTTAAAATATTCAGAGCTTTTGTAGTGTTGACAAGTTGATTTCTAAGAATTTTTTTTTTTTGTCGAATCTGTTCGAGTTACATACTGTACCTCGACGAAAAAAAACAACAAAACAGTATGAAGCTCGAACTCCTTTGCATTTCAATCAACCCCCAAATCACTTTCTATTCTGTCCGAGGGTAACCTCTGCTACGTGCTTCATAAGGGTTTCATAATCTCCATTATGCCTTTTAAGGCCTGCCCCAGTGCCAGTAGCTGTGTAAAGATGACAGCCTGGAAATGTCCAATAAGGAAACAAACACTTGGAGCAGTAGGGAGCAGAGCAGCTGTGTTACCTCTCCTCTCTGTGTGGAAACTGGTTGTACCAGATCAAAGCCCCCGTCATACAGGCACACATGAGTTTCTTTCTACATGTGACACACCAAACGTAACTGTGTGTCTGGAATATGGCTCACCACTGACGCTTGTGATTTTAATTTTATTTTTTTTAAAAGGTAAATCTGGGCTTTTGCTTAGCTGGAATAGCCTTTATTTAATTTTTTTTGGCAGTGTAAGCGCCCCTGATGCACACATGTAGCATTTTAATTAGACATGCTGTGAAAGGCCTTGTTGTTTTTGCTTTATGTCTTTTTTTGTCTTTACAAGTTTAGGGTAACATAGTTGTAATTCTAAAGCTGTAACTCGACTATTCTAGATGCTTCTAGCGTCTCCGGATGCATAAATGTCAGTGTCTTGTGTGGAGCTGTTGTTTTGACTGCTCCGTGTGATAATACCGTGGGTTAGCTGGTGGAAAATTTTTGTGTGGACAGACTGGAAGGCTGACTTCACCCACTCTCGCCTTTTCGCTTCCTGACTTCCCAGTGCTACCGTGACCTTTCTGCTCAGTTTGGAAATGCTCTGACACTAATCTGCTGCACCTTCTACCACACACAGTCTTCTTCTTCTTTTTTTTTAAAGAACCACCTTTGTATTAGATCCATCCATTTTAGTTTTTACTTTTCTATGTTTACATTCCTACTCTTGACATTTTCAGGTCTATCTTGAGTTAATTTTCTATTGTATTTATTTATTTTTTTGGTGTGTGTGTGTGTGTCACTGAATTAACTTAAATGGCAACACCTGTGTGCTTTTATAACAGGAGCAATGGAGGAGCTGCACAGCTTGGACCCCAGGAGACAGGAGCTGCTGGAGGCCAGGTTTACAGGAGCTGTCAGCGGCAATACGGGAGGCAGCACTGGGAGCGCCAGTGGAGGTGCAAAGGTAATGGCAGCACCTCCCTCTGACCCCCACCCAACCCTCCCACAGCCCCCAAAGAAAAACAAATGTAAAAGAACCTAAACTAAATCCTTGATTTTGAAATACAAAATGCAGACAAATGCAACAATCTTTCTGTAGAGATGCACTGATCAAGCCGACTGACCGGTACCAATTATTTATTTTTTAAAAATGTGTATTTTTTCTGTGATTTGAGCCACTGGGTCTGATTTAGCTCAATTTGCGTTTTTGGTTTTTCTTTCTGAAAACTGCTTATGAGCTGATATGTATTGAGTATGTTTATATTCCTCATACGAATGTAACAAACAGAGAGGCAACAAAAAATCGGTGATCAGTTTTCTACTGATTAATTTTGTAATCGATTAATACAGACTCCAAAAAAGGCAATTTGCTGAACCCCCTGCCCCCCCAAAAATATTACCAAATAATTACCAAAACTATATAAAAAAAATCTACATTTTGTATTTAAGATAAAAACACTTTAGTGTGTAAATATCAAGTGGCCTAATTTAGCTTCACCTGGTTAAAATTGACTAAAGGAATGATACATTACATCTTAGACAATGAAATATTTATTTTCTTATTTTAAAAATAAGCTGAATTGTGTATTTTCATTGTTTAATGTATTTTTAGTTTTGAACAAAAAGGATTAAGTTGTTAACTAAATAATCTGTAAAATGCATCGATATTTTATCCAGTTAACTCAGAATAATTGATAGAATAATCAATTACTGCAATAATCTTTAGTACAGAGATGTAAGAATTAAATTTAAACAATATCGTATTTTCCATGTTAGAAGATGTTAAATATTTTGTTGTAGAGTAAAAAAAATATCTGGAAGGCCGAATGTACTACAGTAAAACTGCCCATTTGTGCAGTTTTTTTTTCCGCTAATATAATATGCTAACGACAGTTTTAAAATGTCGACCCTATAATCATTTTGTCTTTGTTTTAAATTAGTGAAACACTGACGGCTCTCACAGACACGGTGTGACATAATGTCTCCTCTGAATATCAATAATGACCACCCACAGTATGATGGCTAGAGCAGCATTTAATATGCTGTCTTGTTTTTTCTTCTTATATCAGTGCATTATAGTTTTTGACAAGAGATCGCAATCAGCAACTCTAAACTTTGCAACATAAAAAACAATTGGAAATCAGTTTGAGAGTTCTGATTTGTGGATCTCTTGTAACAAACATCAGCTCAATTGAAAACGAAGCCATAATAAAATAATCTCCACTTTTGGTGCATTTAATGAATGGATGGAAAAACGAAAAAAACAAAAAAACAAAAACAAACAAAAAACCTACTTGTAGCTCACCGATCAAAGCTAACAGGAGAAAAAATTAAAGATTTCAATCACATATGAATCGATTAGTGCATTACTAGAGATGACTCTTTAATTTTAGGCACTCAAACCTTATTTAAATACATTTTCTCACGCTAAACGCTCCTTGATGAAATGGCAACAAGTGACGATTAGCTAAAAATCAACTTCAAGACAAAACACTCAGACGCACGACTTTAGTATAATCCAAACTGTATTCAAAATACTAAATTTAAAGCTACTTTAATCCCAGAAATAAAAGTCCAGCCCCAGCTCCCCACACTGGAAAATCAGGTTAAAGTTTCCCGTTTTCCTAAAAAGGACTCTTCAGTTCCTGGAAATGTTCATGCGTTGGGGAAGAAACGCCAAGTGACACACCCACTCACTAAGAATCTGCATTCCTGTCAGGCATGTCAGACCGCAGGCCTGCTGCCAGCGCTGGTTTCTCTATTCTACACATTTCTGCCAAAGTCACTGAGCTTGCACAACACACCTGTACAGACTGTTCTCCCCGTATGCTGACCTGTGTGTTTGTATGTGTGTGTCTGTCTCTCTGCGTAGGGTCTGGCTAACGAATCCTCAAACCACAGCTACGGGAGTCTGGGATCATCCAGCGACAAGGAGTCGGAGGTAAACCCCACACACAGAGACGTCCATGCACCCTTCCTTTCTCACGCAAAGACACAAAAGCTGAGTTTCAAACATGTACGCACACATAAAGTGTTGTTATGCACCAGCCGCTCTTCGCTCTGTCTCTTCCTCCACCTCCACCTTCTTTTGTCTTCCTAGAACTCTGATTTGAAAAGAGGGAGCTCCCCTGCCTACTCAGTATGTACTCTTTCTTCCTGCTGCTCTTTCCTACTGAACACCCTGCACTGCGCTCTGGTTTGTTAGGTAAAACGCAAGGGATTTATGTTTTTTTTTGTCTTCTTTTTTTTTTTGTCTTTTCTTTCTCCTGCTCCTTTCATCAAATATCGATTGTTAGACCCCGGAGAAGAAGCACTCTGAGTCGTCCAGGGGCCGGAAGAGGAAAGCCGATACCTATTCTGAGAGCAGTCAAGGTATGTTGCATTAAATGGTGGGATTCACTCCAACTTAATCACCCAGCAGCTTCCTTTAAAATGTAATCAGAGCTTAAGCGATTAATTGTGATTAATTGATTATTGAAATAATCGTCAACTCATTTAGAAATCAATTAATCGCTAACTGGAATGTACAGATTAAAAAAAAGCTGAAACAAGAAGATATTCACAGAAATAATTAAGTCAAAACTACAAAATATTGACATTTTGCATTTAAGATTAATAATAATTTTTAAAAACAAAACAAAAATAAACGTGTGTAACAAAATTTTAACCCAGAACTCAAGTGGCAGAGTTTTAGCTTTATCTGGCTAAGATTCTTAAAAAAAAAAAAAATCACATTTTGCAGTCTAGTTAGTAATTGATAATGCAAAAAAGAATCTATAAATGATTAATCATGCACTGGAGCAGTGTTTCTCAACCCTGGTCCTCACTGCCCCCCCTGCTCTGCATGTTTTAGATGTGCCTCTATTCCAGAACAGCTGATTCAAATGATTGCATGACCATCAAGCACTGCAGAAGCCAGAGATACAACTCAGGTGTGTGGCAGAAGGGAAATACCTAAAACATGCAGGACAGGGGGGCGGTGAGGACCAGGGTTGAGAAACACTGACTTAGAGGAATGTTATGTTGTTGCATTTTAGGTAATAAAATGTTTAATTTCCCATTTAAAAATGGAAAGGAATTGTTTTTTTGCTTCTTTTAATGAATTTCTAATAGTGTTTAAAGGAGGCTTCAGTATTTACCCCAAATGTTCAGAATGTGCTATTTTATATATATATGATTAATCATCTTAACAATCGATTAATAAATGTAATTCTGCTGTTTGGTTTACAGGGAAGACTTCGACACGGGGGCCCAAGATCAGCGACTTCTTTGATGTGAGTAATTCAGTTTTTAATATTTGTATTTTTTTTTAAAGTCTGGAATCCTGATGATTTGGAGCTGAATGTTAATTTTAAGGTTTCTGCAAAGTTTCAGGGCGGAAACGGCTCCAGTCCGGTCAGAGGGCTCCCATCGGCTCGCCGCTCCCCACAGAGCTCGCAGTCGGCCCCAGGCTTAATTGTACGCGTCTCCCAAAGAGTTAAATCGGACCGCAGATTTCCACCAAGTGTGCGCGCAAGGTTGCAACTTTTCTCTTGTGTGTGTTTGCAGATCCGTCAGAACAGCTCCTCTCCCACCAGTCTGTGTTTCGCCGAGCACAGTCTCAAAGCTTCTTTAAGCAAATGTGTCCAGGTTTGAGAAAAAAGCCCCAAAGCACACTTTTTGTTTTTAGATCATTCACATCCTTTCTCTCACTGCGAAGTATGTACATAGATGTACGTTTCTGTTGTGTTTGCAGACGGAGCTGACGGGCCTGAAGCTCGCTGCCCTGGAGAGCAACAAGAGTCTGGACCTGGAAAAGAAAGAAGGGCGGATAGACGACCTGCTCAGAGTGAGTTCTGTCTCTGCAGTAACATGTGGCGGGGTTCTCGAGATTCTTGAAAATGTTTGAATGTCAATTTGGTGTTTTCAGTTTTCGGAAAGGGCCTGATTTCTGTATAAATGTTTGATATTCAAACTGCAAAGTTTTGTAATAAAATGCAATCTAACGTTTTATTAAAAGCCTAAATTTAGAAAGCAGCATTCACAGTTGAAATCAGATATTTAAAGATGATAAGAAGGCACTCGCTTCTTTTTCTCAGTCTGAAGTTAAATCAGACCAAATGTCTCTTGTTTAGGTCAGTTAGCATGACGAAAGTTATTTCTTTTTGATAAATGCCAGAAAATGTAGCAGGAATATTTTCTTAAAGATTTTTTTGTAACTTTCTCAGACCAGTTCGGTGTACAGAGGGTCAGAGAGAGACTTTTAAACAGTAACATTTTGTTTATTATATTTTGGATTATTTTATCCCTGCTGCTATCAGAAGACATTGATGATACCAGCGGGGAAAGTGTTTGAACTTTTATTTAGTGTTCTTCCACTTCATCATACACAGATAAATATACAGAAACATGTCCTGCTGCTACATAAACCCATCACTTTACCTGGAAAGTTGGAACTTTCCAGGTAAAGTGGAACTTAAAGTTGCCGAGACAACTTTAAGAAGTTGTCTCGGTAAAGTTTCTTCTTTCTTTTAATCCCACTTAATTATTTCAATTAATGAAATAAAAATTCTGAAACCAGACGAGTCAAATGTAGTTTTCAAATGCTGATTTTATTATTCTACAATAATTTACTCATGTTATCTTCGCCTGGCAACAAAATTAGCTTCGTCTGAAACATCCCGTGTGTGACAAAAGACTGGGGGGAAAAAAAAAAAAAAAAAATCTATAAGTTGGCCAAAACAGCACTGTAACATAAACGCTCAGGAATGTAATCTAAAGCAACTTTCACACTGACAATAATTTTTTAAGCCATGGACATGAAAATGGGTGTGATTTTTAAAATGATCTTTTCTTGGTGGATCATGAAAGTCCACCTACCACAGGTATCTGCTATGGTTCAGTCTGAGCTGCGATCTGATACGTGGAATCGGGACGGTTTCATGACGAGCCTCATGTCTTCGTTTGTAACAGGCCAACTGCGACCTTCGGAGACAGATTGATGAACAGCAAAAACTCCTGGAGAAATACAAAGAGAGACTCAACAAGTGCATCACCATGAGCAAGAAGCTGCTCATAGAGAAGGTAGTCTTCACAGGCATGCCCCTGAGCGACGGCCTTCAAATCAAGCAAAATTGCTGTCAGATGGTTGCAGTACATTTGTGCAGCAAATTTTTTTTCTTTGTGCCTCTTGTTGTTTTAAAAAATTTTAATAAATGTTCCCAGAGACCATCACAGGTCAACCGGCCCCCTCCAGGCTGCCACTTACAAAATCAAACAGACTTTGTGCCAAACAACTGCTACAACAATTTTGGCTGCACAAAAATAAAAAGCTTATTTGTATAAATTTTGTTTGTGAAACTTTCCTTTTAATCTTAAAAATTAAATTGGCTCAAATTATGTAGCATAGTTATGTAATAAAATTACAAGAATGAAGTCAAAACGTTTCAAGAATAAAGTTGTGATATTACAGTAATGGAGTCGTAGAATTCCAATTTTATTCTCTTAATGTTATGACTTAATTTTATACTTCGTCAGACACAGTTGATTGACACTGTATTTTGTTTGATTTTGTAAATACGGACTAGCTGGTTGACCTTTGACCTCTGCAAGCAGTTTGACACCAATTTTGTTTAATTTGAAGAAAGTGGGAGGCCGACTTCACTCTCGTACCTCTTTCTGCATAAACGTTATTGGAAAGCGCCATAACTCGCTACTGTATCCAAGTCTAATGTTTCATTTATTCAATGTTTTTGTTCGTACTGAAGGTGTCCATGTCGAAAGGCTCTTCTTATTTGCCGTGTTTTGTACTTTTTGGCATTGCTCTTCAAGGCGACAGATCTTTGAGGGTGTGTGGGGTTCCTCAGTGTGTAACTCTGTTTTCTTTGAGCTGGAAGAGAAACTCTATCTATCATGCCGCTGGGAAACCTTCATCTTGCCTTGTTTTCGCCCAACAGAGCACCCAGGAGAAGCAGTCGAGCCGCGAGAAGAGCATGCGGGACCGCCTCCGGCTCGGCCACTTCACCACGGTCCGACACGGCGCGTCCTACACGGAGCAGTGGACCGACGGATACGCATTCCAGAACCTGATCAAGTGAGGATTACTGTCTAAAACATTGTTTCCGAACGACCTCAGCTTTCGCTTTAGTTGTAATTCTCTTGTTTCGCTTCACAAGAAAATGCTTCTGTCACTTTTTGGGCTTGTTTGGACCCTAATTTATCATCTCTTGTGTGATTTTTCTGTCGCCCAGGCAACAGGAGAGCATCAACCAGCAGAGGGAGGACATTGAGCGACAGAGGAAGCTGCTGGCAAAGCGGAAACCGCCAAACCCGGCGTCCCCCTCGCTGTCGGTGGCGTCCACCTCCGAACCGAAGCAGCGCAAAACTAAAGTGGTCAACGGCAACGACTCTGACCCCTTCCTCAAGCCCTCCCTGCCCCAGCTGTGAGTCAACAGAAATAACCGTCTGCCGTAACGGGAAGATGCCGGACCGTACAGAATGCGGCGGCCGCTTGTTGACTATTTATACTCGCTTAAAATCGCACACACTTGATTATATACCCTTCTGCTGCTGCAGAGCATCAGAGACTGAACTGAATTGAAACGCACCGGGTGTTTTTAATTAAATCTTTAATACGTTTGGTGAGCGTTTGATTCATTTTCAGTCACCCAATTCAGCTTGATTTCTCCCGTTTCGACAGACTGACCCTCGCTGAGTACCACGAGCAGGAAGAAATCTTCAAGCTTCGGCTCGGACACCTAAAAAAGGTCAGTTGTAGAGTAAAGTTGCAGAAAGCATCAGAGATTCAAAATTCAGGAGGGAGAATCTATAAACAGACCGACTAATTTGGTCTGAATGGGGAAAAGAACCAACTTGTCCATACATCCTTAAAAAGGCTAAAGTTCATGCATCTAAAACTAAGGTCTTAAAAAGTCTTGAATTCATTTTTTAAGAAGTAAGTTGGCCTTAAATACAACAATAACAGGTTTTAAATTTTGTCTTAGCTGGACTATTTAATCTAGCATATTCTATATATATGGTTTTTCTCGTGGGGCTTTTGAGGCTACTGGTAACTCACTGCCAGCATACCCTTGCTAACTAGCTAGCTTCGTTTGTGTGTGAAATGAATAAATGCAACTTTATTGCCAATGTGCCGTCCAAAGCAAGACATGCTTTGTTTCCCCTTGTGAGTTGGAATTGATGGAAGAACGATGGAGCTCAATACGTTGTGACGATAAGCAATAAACCGATTAATCACATGACAAATTAAAACGCGCTCAATTCCTGGAGAAAAATCCTTTGCTAAAACTTTTTCTCTGCGTTTCCTGCTACGTCTGGTCAGGAGGAAGCAGAGATCCAGGCGGAGCTGGAGCGGTTGGAGCGGGTGAGGAACCTTCACATCCGGGAACTGAAGAGGATAAACAACGAGGACAGCTCAGCGTAAGTTCACTGAATATAGTCTAACATTTCTCTAAAACGACAACAACAAACCATAAAACTCTAATCCTCACTATGACATTTAAAAAATATTCACTCATTAATACATTATTCATATTCATCACTTGTAAAGATTTTTTAAATCCAACATAAAACTCCAGTGAATCATCCTTCATCTAGTTTTGGAAATGACTCGGTTCAATCATGATATTCTCTCTGAATCGTTTTAGATGCTCCAGTTTTAAGCAGATTTTATTGAGTTGTTCATAGAGCAGAAACTGCTCAAAATGTGTCCACATGATGAATCTGAGACACGTTTTACCAACTAAAGCTGTCGTTTGGCTCTTTTGAGATCTGTTACCTGCAGCGAACAGCCAGTCCAGTGAAATCAGAACCGAACAGGAAATCTAATAAAGGAGTGGAGCTAAAAGCTACTTAGAGGAGATCAAAATCAAGATGGCAAAAATTGTCTCTTTTCTCGAAGCTTGAAGTTGCTTTGTTTTCTGACTTCTTAATGGCTGCTGCTGGTAAAGACACTGATAACCAAGAAGTACTGACATAATTAAATAACACCCCTTTTTGTTGCAGATTTAGCTCCCAGCAAAGCTGTATTTGTTTATCATAATGTCTTCATCACACAGTTTCAAAGATCATCCTACTCTGAATGAGCGGTACCTGCTGCTGCACCTGTTGGGCCGGGGCGGCTTCAGCGAAGTCTACAAGGTACTGCCTGCAAAGCTGGCATCGTGTTCCCCCCCTCCCCCCCCAACTTATTTTCGTGCGAGTTTGCATCTGGAGACAAAATGTCTGTTCTTTTTCATCACATGCAGGCATTCGACCTGTTTGAACAGCGCTACGCAGCTGTCAAAATCCACCAGCTCAACAAGAACTGGAGAGAGGAGAAGAAGGAAAATTACCACAAGTAGGTGTCTGCACACATTGTTCTGTTTACAGCAGACAGTTACGAACTCAGTCAGTCAGCACTCTGCCTTGAACTTTTCCATTTTGTCGCATCACAACCACATATTTTATGGACAAAACACAAAGCAGCACATAAGAAAAATCGATATATGGCTTAGAATTTTACACAAATAAAACACAGTGCAGCCAGTCGTACTCAAAGGCAACCAGATTAAAAAAAAAAATCACCTGTGTGTAATTTAATACCAGTATAATCTGCTCTGTAGAGGCCTCAGGGATTTGTTAGGGTTTGGAGGAAAACTAATACTGCATACCATTCTCTACACACCTTAAAGAAACATGGTGGGGCTGCTTTCCTACAGCAGGGGGGAGAGGTTGGTCAGAACTAAGGTGGGGGATTATCTGTAATGGGGCAGAAATGATTAATCGTGATTAATCAATTATTGAAGTAGTTGTCAACTAATTTACAAACTCAAAAAAAGACAGTTTGCTGAAAGAACACACTGGGAGCTAAATTTGTAGAACAAAAATATACATTTTGCATTTAAAATAATAATAAAAAAAATCTTTGTATTGTCTACCCAGAACTCAAGTGGCAAAGTTTTAGCTTCATTAGTTTAACTTCTGCAAAAACAAAAAATAAATAAAAAATCTCTTACCACATTAAAAAAAATGCTGTCATTGCATTTTAGGCAATAAAATGTTTGTTTTCTTACCTAAAAAATGAATTGATTTGTTTATTTGCATCTTTTAATTCATTTCTAAAATGGTATAAAAAGGCTTAAGGGAAAGATCTGCTGAATGTCCCGATTTTTAAAAAAATGTTTTTATCCAATTAATCGTCAGAAATATTGATTAATTAATAAGTAAAATAACCGTGAGCTGCAGCCCAATAATTTGTGTAGTTGAGCTGTTTTCCTGCTCTGCAGCCCTTCACATAAACACAGAATGAAATGGGGTCACAGAAACTGGATGAGATGTTTAGAATGACGAGGCTTTGGTGGGCTGGAAGGGAAACCAGTTCTTTCTACAGATCCAGTTAGATCAGTGGACTGGACATATATATGCACAACAAGCTTGTTAGATTTGATTTAGATGACAAGCTTGATCATTTTCCTTCCACCTCATAAGTATGCAGTGATTTATGATGAACTATCACAACAAAATCCACTCAAGTTTGTCTTCAGTTCAACAAAACATAAAACGACAAAATTAGCATTAATTTCTTTGAGACGGCACCGTTTGAATTTCCATAAACCTGCATTTTGAGGTTCTATAAATAACCACATGCGGTTAAAACATATGATCGGTTCTAATTTATGAACATATTTCATTCCGATCACGCTGGACGCATGTTAATGTTGTATCTAAACTTCAGGAAGATGAGCGCTTCTCTTGTTGCACACACTTTGACAGGCATGCATGCAGAGAGTACCGGATACACAAGCAGCTGGACCATCCCAGAATAGTCAAGCTGTACGACTATTTCTCCCTGGATACCGACACGTGAGTTCACCTCTGGCCACTCCAACATCCTGAGGTTGCTTTGTGTGTTTGGGTTACAGCGGCGGCCATGTCTGAGAGTATTCAAATACATCAGGAGATGTTAGTGTGAACATGTTTCTGAATTGTTATCATAGAAAATAGATTAAATATAAATATTACCTACAAAGTATTCATTTTTTAGTGCATAATTATTTTGCTTTCTCTTTACTTTCATAGTAAATACGACCACATTTAGCAACCAACTTCTAATTAGAAACAAACCAAAATCTGCTTTTATTTCATTTATTAAACCTTTCTTGATACAGCAGTCGTTTTAAAAGACAGTGATCCAAACACTGTTGTTGCTGAGAACAGGCAGAATATTGTTCTTTATTTTTTCATCTGAGCCAAAAATAATTTTCAAACTGGATGTTTCTTTACTTGTTTAATTTGAATTATTTTATGCTTAGTTTATTGTTGAGCAGTGGGGGAAAACATTGTGTATCTTTAGAATACTTTGGACTTTTGGAATACATGACAAAAAGTTTGGACACCCCTGGCTTTCGTCACGTTTCTTTAGGAGCAGAAAGTCCTGACCTTGACTTCTGTCCTACAAACGGTGAAGGAGTTCATATGTCTGCTCTTATGCAGCGAGCCTGTCTTTCCAGCTCTGAAAAGACAAGTTGGAACAACAAGCACTCTCTGCAAACACTTCTAAACTGCTGTTTGCTTTTCAGCTCTTAAATAAGATTTATTCTCCCGACTAAAGCCATGTTTTGGTCTTTCTTTTGTTTTTGTTTCAGGTTCTGTACTGTCCTCGAGTTCTGTGAAGGGAACGACCTGGACTTCTACCTGAAACAAAACAAGCTGATGTCAGAGAAAGAGGCCCGCTCCATCGTCATGCAGATCGTCAGCGCCCTGCGCTACCTCAACGAGATCAAGCCGCCCATCATCCACTACGACCTCAAACCAGGTGCGTCGCGCGTCTCTTTATTTGCCGAACGGAGTGACCAGGAGCGCTGAGTCTGACTGCGGTTACTCTGCTCAGGGAACATCTTGCTGGTGGATGGTACCGCGTGTGGGGAAATCAAGATCACAGACTTTGGTTTGTCCAAGATAATGGACGACGACAACTATGGCGTGGATGGGATGGACCTGACATCACAGGGGGCAGGGACCTACTGGTGAGACGCACGCTCCAGTTAGGGCTTAAACAATTAATTGTGATTAATTATTGAAATGGTCGTCAACTAATTTAGTAATCGATTAATCGTTGGACGTTTTTTTTTTTTTTTTAGCTGCAGATGCATCCATTGCTACAAATGCACTGTTGCATTTTAGGCAATAATGTTTACGTTCTTATTTTAAAAAGGAATTGAATTATTTATTTATTTGCGTCTTAAAATATACTGCTAGTATTGTATAAAAGAGGCTGAAATAAAAAATCTGCATAACGTGCCAATTTTTTTATTCGATTAATTGCCGGAATAATTGATTAATCAAAAGCTGAAATAATCTTTAATTACATTAGCTGCAGATTTCCTGCATATGAAGAGAGATTGCTTCTGTAAGGTGCTGTGTTTATTTTTCTAAACACGGCCAAAGGCTGTAATGTGAGATGTACATTTAAAAAGCAAACTCTCCATAAAAAATGACTGTAAATGAGGTCTTTAAAGCGTTTGTGTCGTACGTGTTCAGGTACCTCCCACCAGAGTGTTTTGTCGTGGGGAAAGAACCACCTAAAATCTCCAACAAGGTGGATGTGTGGTCGGTGGGGGTGATCTTCTTCCAATGCCTCTATGGACGCAAGGTACATCACTTGGCGTTCCTGCTGTCTCCCATGTGTTTGGTGAAAGGCTCTGCAGCAGGGATAACTCTGTTTGTTCCACTTCTGCAGCCGTTTGGTCACAATCAGTCGCAGCAGGACATCCTCCAGGAAAACACCATCCTCAAAGCCACAGAGGTCCAGTTTCCAGCTAAACCACAGGCCAGCACAGAGGCCAAGGTGACCCACTCCCACTTTTATGGTTCACAGCTGCCGTTACCTTTTCTATCTTTTTTTTTTTTTTTTTTTAAGCATAAACTAGAATGTTATAGCTTTGGTTTGGTTCTCAGGTCCAGATGGGGTTAAATTCAAAAAGTCCTCACACAACTAAACTAGTTGTTTTATACTTCATTGTTTTCTAAATCGTGTAGATGTTTTTGGTAAGGAAAAAAAGAAAGTAAATTTCCTCAATTTATGCAGAACAGGAATTGGTTCCACATTCAAAGGTTCTCAAACTGTCTGTCACTCTTTATTAAAAGTAACTTTTTTGTGGAAGTTTAGTTTTTAAATATGTTACATCTAAAGTCTTTAGCCTTTATCACCAAATGAAACATTTTACTTTTTAGGTCAGCAAAAAATAAAAATGGAATAAAAAGTTTATAGCAGCAAATCTTACATGACTTTTAGAAAAAAACACATCTTACAAATTTATCTAAATATCTACTTTAGAAAATTTGCAATGCTTGTTGCTTTGAAGAAACACAGTTTCATTTCTGTCTGGATTTAAAATAAAGAAACATAAATCTGTGCAAACAGAGCATGGATTCCTTTTAGGAAGAAAATGTAAAATAAAAAAGCGCGTAGACTCATAGACATTATTGGCTCTTTTAATGTCATTCTTTGTGAACATTCATGTCAAATATTGAAACTGCTTAAAAATCTGCATTTGTTGTTATATCTCTATTTAAAACATGAGCTGGTTTTTATTTTATAGCTAAAGTTGTTGGGACCCTTTATCTACATGAATGTATTTTTCCCAGTGATAAAAGGCAGCAAAGCTGAAACGTAAAAACTTTGTGAACATTTCTCATGAGCTCCAACCTCATAATCCCAAAAGGTTTAATTGGATTCTTTTGCACTTCTCTGTCAGCCCAGCCTATGTTAATGAAAAGGCCTCTTCAGTGTTTGTTTGCTTTAAACTTGTATCAATTTGTCACCAAGCACCATGTTGGTACTAACTGGTTTTACAGCTTTCCACTGGGAAATTGTTTACTTGGGTGTGAAGTGAAACCTACTTAACCCTCGTTAGCTTTGATCTTCAGTTACCTACTGAAGAGATCTATTAATAATTGTTAGTTTTTGTGGTTTTAAGTTAAACGAAGAAGACATGATTAATCCCAAAGACTGGACTGTAATTTAAAACAACTGGCACTAAATGGTTATAGTTAAACAGATTATTCACACTCCAGCGCTGTGGTTAATCTCAGTTAATCTCTATGCTGGCTGTGGTTTGATGGCAGAATCGACTAAAATCTTCAGTTCATCTTAAGTATCAATTTTGTCTTGAGTCTAAAATTTTAACTAGATATACAAATAGTGAAAACGGAAATATAATTTAACCAGGGTTTGAACGATTAATTGTGATTAATCAATCATTGAATTAATCGTCAATTAATTTAGCTACAGATTAAACATTAACTGGAGTAAACGGATTCAAAAAAGGCCAATTGCTGAAAGAACAACATATTCAGAGCAGTAATTAAGTCAAAACTCTAGAAGAAATATCAACAATTTACATTTAAGATAAAAAAAAAACTCTAAATATGTCCTACCCTACCTCCTCCAATGGCATTTTTAGTTTCACCGGTTTTATTTCTTTAAAAAACTAAATGTCCTATCAATCACCTTTTACAGTCTAATTATTAATTGGTAATTCAAAAATTAATCAAGGACTCTAAATGATTAATCATACACTAAAGGAATGTTGCATTTTGGGTAATAAAATGTTTAATATCCTATTTAGAAATGAAATTGTTTATTTGCATCTTTTAATTCGTTTCTAATATTAAACGCTCAAGTGGTTAATTTCTGCAGAACGTGCAAAATGTTTTTTTTATCTGATTAATCTTAAGCATAAACGATTAATCGGTTACTAAAATAAACCCTAAATTCGACTGAAAGGTTTGTACATGGTTCATCGCGAAGCAGGTGCAGTTCAGTCAGAATCTGACAAAGAGCGTCCGTAAAAGCCAATATAAACGTATCGCCTGTCCCCGCAGCATGATGCTGACTGCGTGGACATGCATTAATAAACGGATAAGGTGAGTCACTAAGAAACCTTCTTCTTCTTCTGTCATGCAGGCGTTCATCCGGCGCTGCCTGGCCTATCGCAAGGAGGACCGCTTCGACGTTCACCAGCTGTGCTCCGACTCTTACCTTCTTCCTCACATGAGACGCTCGAACTCGTCCGGCTCGCTGCAGCCCACCGCCTCCACCCTCCCCACCTTCTGACTGACGCCGCCCTCAGGTCAATCTTAACACAGGATTGTCAGAGTTGGAGGATAAGAAATGAAATGTGGACCTTTTTTTTGTTTTTCTTCCTCCCCCACTACGTTTCTAGAATGGACTATTTAGCAACAAGCAAAGTGGGAAAGAAAATGGAAAATAGAAGAAGATGGAAGGAAGTGTTTGACCGAACTTTAATAAGAGAGAGAAGGAAAAGAAGACTGAAACGGAGAAGAGAAGCCAGAACAGAGTGAACCAAGTGTTTCTGCTTTAACCCTTAGAAGAATCCAAAATCAGTATACGACCTCTAGTTGCACTCTACATATAGCAAAATGCCCAACCAGATGACTGTAAACGCAAAAGCATCTGTGAACAGCAGTGGGTGTGGGAAAATACTCCCTTCATTTCAAACGAAACAAAAAAGAAAAAAAAAAAGGACAGAATAAATTGTCCCGTCTCATCGAGTTTCCTCTGCACGCATCGGGGATTCGTTTTCAAAGTGATGTAACCCTGACGGGGGAGGAAGGGGTTAAATTTGCACTTCCTGTCCCAATCAGAAGCAGTTCGGATCTGCCGAAAGTGGATCTTGTCTTAAATCTTTTTATTTTCTCGTTGTTGTCCAGGCGAGAGTCCGAAGGTCCGAGAAGCGACGTGTTGCGACACAGTTTGGACTCCATACGGACTCGGAGTCCGTTGTACATTTCTCACTATAGCAGATATATTCTAACAAGGCTTTTCCCCTCTTTGCTTTCTAAGTGTCCTCCCCCATCTGTTTGTTTACTCTCAAAAGCTGTTCTTCAGTTCGCTGCTATAAATGTTGCTTTTAGTTTTATTTTTAACAACGGGAATGAGTTTTCACCTCGCGTCGGCCGCATACTTGAACTTTTAAGAGGAAATTTCCAGAACCTGTGTCGTTTCGAAGGAATGAGTTTTTTTTGTTTGTTTTTGTTTTTTCCTTCTGCAGCCAACATCAAAATGTCTCCTCAGATTTCTGTTTGCTTACTGACTTCTTTAGAAGCAATAGTGTGCTGTGTTGTGAGGAATATTCCCGCCCGTCCCCATGCCGGAGGAGGTGAGAAAAGTTACTGCGTTTTATTAACTTCAGCTGGAAAACAAATGGATATATCCAAAAAAAAAAAAAAATGTCATGGTGTAAATAAAAACAACTCTTACCTGTATGGTGGTGTCTCTTAACGGCCTTGCAGGGGAAATCGACCACAACACATTTGCAGACTCAAAAAATATGAACTTGGAGAAAAAGTTTTTCCAACTCAATTAACTTTCATTTGGAAAAATGACAACAGTTAAGTGGCTGCTTAAGGCTCCAACACCACAAGGGGGCCCCCAAGAGCATCATTTGATTTTATTTTCCAGTGATTGCACGTTTTGCAAATTTGTACCAAATCTTTAAAAACAAAAGATATTAAACTTCCGTAAATTCAGTGTATCTTCAGATGTTACTTTCAAATAGTTAAATTAATATGTTGGCATTTCAAAATGCTAATTAGAGCATTTTTGTTTGTTTTGCTACTCCTGTAAGGTTAAAATCAACAGCTATATTAACACCAGTAAAATTTAAGGCAATCACATATGACACTAATAATAGTGGATATGTTACACGCATAGAAATAAAGTATCTGATGTTGACATATTGGTATGGGGAACCTGAAATGAAAATCTACTTGGGCCTCAAAAAAGCTTGGGCCGGCCCTTGTTATCTCAAAGCATGTTGCATGTCCAACTCTGATTCAGTTAGAAGGGATCCATTTTTTTTCTTTTAAGTAAAGCACAATCATACAGTCAGATTAAAGGGAGTGTTTGTTAAATGGTGTAATGAAAGAATGTGAAACAATAGAGGCATCATGAGCTCGGATTGGACAGCTGTAGAATCGGTCGCATGAAATCCAGACAAGATGGAGGATTCTGCTACGGAACGGATCAAACGGAAAAAAACAAGATTTAATTTTTTTCTTTTTTTGCCTCTTTTCAATGTTTCATCAAATTTAGTGATCTACTTCATTGACTAAGGAGAAATAGAATGATTTCTCCTTAAACTTTAAAGCTGCAGTGTATAAATGTCTTTTACATGTTTAAGTGTCACTATGTTACGGCTAATCTTTGAAAAAAAATCAAGCTCCTCTACCTGCTTACTGTTGTCCTACTACCACCATTTTAAAATATAAACCACATTTAAACTAGGTACACTAATAAATAATGCACACAGTTGATGGCAAATACATTTAAAAAAAGAGATGCATTAACATTTTACTCTGTTTGAATATGGACTGATAACTAGTCGTCTTTTCTGTTCCACTATCTTGTATATCCAATCGTTTGATTTCGACAGTCATTCTTCCTGACTTAGCATGTAGCGGCTGTGGACCGTTGATTGCATGGTTCCTGTTGCAAGTCCTCATCTTAAGCAGGCGAGCAGAAACGGGAAGTAACCTGCTGCAGACCTTGGATCTGTGCAAACAACCGGCTGATCAGAAAAACGGAGCAGACGCACTAAATCAGGGATCTGTGGCTCTTTGGGTGGCTCCTAATAATTTTGGCTGAAAACGTTAAAGAATAAATGTTTTTAAATGTAGAGATAAATACAGGTGTTCTCCAATGAATTTCCATAATAGAACATGAAACTACCAGTAATATAAATTTTTTCAGTCCATTTTTTGTCAGTTTGGAAATTGCTTTGTTCACACAATTTTCCTCAAATATTAAAATTCCATACAGAAAGTTTTTCTATCACGTGTGTTACATTTTCCATTTATTTTTAAATCTAAAATAACTGTGGTTTTTCTAAAATGATAAATTTCACATCATATATTTTTAAAAAATTATACATTTTCCCCAAAGCAGATCTGCCGATCATCTTTAATCTTATAAATTTCAAACAAATGTACAATTCCTTTCATGACCACTAGGAGGCACTGCACACAGCTCATTAACTTTGCCACTTTCAGATCTTGAAGATTTGATTAGGAAAAATAATAGGTTAGATAAAATAACTAGGACCACACACAAAAATCTAGTTTTAAGATTAGAATTTGTTCTAAGACGTGGAAGAAACAAATAAGTTCAGGATTTGAAGGGAAAAACCAATGAATGAATATCAGAACAAATCTGAAGCCAAGTGAAACTTAAGCAATATTTAAAATATGCAAAACTTTAAAAGCCTGTATATGAATACTTGAAACTTTTTAAAATGACTTGTCATTTGCTATACAAGAATGCACTAAAACTTTTGGTTTGTCTTTTTTTTTCTCTCCAAGTCAAACTTTCCTCAGCTGATGTTTGACGATATCAAATTTCTTAGGTTTGAAAAGTTAAACATTAACGGACCATAAAACAATAAGAGTGAGCATTGAGATGAAGGCACAGTTTGTAAAACTCATTTGGCTTTATTGTTTGCACCGTGCATTCTGTAGATGTTTTCTTGAAAGTTTTACAGAGACTGTACTGCAACTGTGACCGACCCAAACAGGGTTCAGGGGTGGGTAACCCAGCAGCTAGAACCATGACCTTTCAACTTGTTTGCTGACATACTGTGTAATATAGAGTTCTGCATATATGTGGGGACATACAAAGGGACTCTAATCATTTAAAAAAAAAAAACACACACAAATAAAGTGGTGCAAAATGATGTAGATTGATTCTGGAAAACTCCAGAATTAGTAATTCAATCAGTCTGAAGGTGTGGTGTGGGGGGTTTGTTAGCTACTAATAAAAAGGTTGCAGAATGGAGCTGGAAAACAGGGCAACATAAACATGTTTATAGTTGTGTGGATTTTTTTTAATACAGCAGTGCAGGAGTTAGTCATCCCACTTCATAGTCAAAAGAAATTCTGCTCATCATCCAGCCCCATTAACATGTAATGGTTATATTAAGGAAAGGGGGGTTGGCAAGGGCAAACCAGTTAGGAAAAAGTGAAAAAAAAAAAACAAACAAAAAAAACTATTTACTGCAGAAGTGTGAAGCAATCTTCTCTGTACAGTAGCTTTGACAAGCTGCAGTTCTACCAGTTCTGCTGAAAGACAATCCGTCAACACAGACACGTCGGACTGATCTAGAACCATCATCCCGTCTCTTTGCCTCCGCTCTAACTGGGGCGTCGGCCATTGTTGCGTCTCGCTGCCTGCTCTCTCCTGGCCAAATAAATAGAAAAACCACAGAAAGACAGATGGGAGAAAGAGAGAAGAACCGGCTGCGTTAAAAGCTTGGCGGCGACATTACGACGGTGGTAGTGTTGTATCCGTGGGGGCCGAGGGTTCTGTGGCGTCGGCCTCTGTGGTGGCGATGGCGGCCGGGACGGTTGCGGGCATCGCCGTGACCGTGACAGAGGCGGCGGGGGCGGCGACGCTAGAGGGGGGCACGAAGGGCAGAGGGGGGTTGGGGAGCAGCGGAGGGAACTGACCCAGACCTGGTAGGGACAGGGGGGGCAGCTGAGCCAGAGGGGGCACTGTCAAAGATATTTTTTAAAATAACTTTAATTAGTTCAGATTTGTTTAGAATTAAAATAATTTAATTAAAAAAAAAGAGAGACCAAACAGAGAGCCTGGTTTTTCCTGTAAACTCACCTGTCGTTCCTGCGGCTGTAGGTATGGAGCTGGAGGTTGCCAGGGAGACGGCGCTGAGGTCTGGGAGCGGCAGGTTCAGGTTGGGGAGGTTGGGGAGTGGAGGCAGCCCTCCTGGGAGAGGCATGAGACCTGAAGACGGATACATCACATTCCTCCGTTACTCACACTGGCTGGGTTTACATTACAAATGTGCATAAATCTTTGTCAATATTCTGTTAATATCACAAAAAGATAACTTCACAATTGTGATGTTTCATCCAAGCAAATTAAAATCACTCGAGTCAACGACTAGTCGTTAAAAATCATTGGCAGCGACACAAACTACTTCCTGTCATTGTCGTCTTCATGGTTTTTGCCAGTAGTAACATCCGGCTGTTGATCACCCGATTTGTGTGATGCGCAAAAAAAAAAAAAAAAAAAAAAAATTTCCCCCCATCAGTTTTGCAAAATACATCTATTTTATTACGGCCTAAAACCCAACTCATCCTAGTGCAGAAACTTTGAAAACCGTGAGCTTTTTCTAAATTGGTGTTTCAGATAAACAAATTTGCTTTCGATCATCTTACCTGGTAGCGTTGTGGCTGGGCTAAAACCGGCGGCAGCAGGATTCAGTGGAGGGAGGGGAGAGAAGGAGGAGCTGGAGGTGGAGGGGAGGAGAGGGACTGTGGGCAAGCCTGGAGGAAGAGAGGAACACGGAATATCAGGAACCAAAATGCAGAGTGGACCAAATACCCAGCTGGCTAAGTGAAAACAAAGACGATACCCGTCTGCAGCTCACTGGGCATGGTGGGCGGAGCAGAGCTGATGGACAGGCCGGATGAGACGACAGGCGTGGAGGAAGGAGGAGTTACAGCAGAGAGCTGGACCTAAGCAGGAAATGGAGGAAAGTCAGATTTATTTGAATAGCACATTTGTAAGATGGGTTTTTTAGGGCAGTTGGAGACAGAAAAAAAAAAAGGGGGAGAATAAATTTCCATCAAAAACTTGGAAATTTTGAGATCTCAGAAACTTTCTAGAAAAAGTCAGAAGCATTGCTATGAAAAGAAAAGTCCAATTCAATTAAAATTGGAAAATTTCTGACTTCCAAAAGTCAAAAATTTTCAGCTTTTCAAACTCAGAAATGTCCTTGTTTTTCTAGAAAATTCCTGAAGTTAATCTCAAAATTCAGAGTTTTTTGGGAGAAATGTCCTCTTCCCCCCTCCCCCATGCCCCGTCTATAACGACCCTAACAGGTCATTGTAGATTTGAGAAACAAGCAAACATTTAATTTCGTCAAATACCATCATTGAAATCGTCACTCAAATATACAACAAATATATTCATCAATGTTCCAGTTGTCATGAATCAAAGGCCACAGGTGAGAATTTAGCCTTGACTGAAAGGAAGTCGGGGTTTTGGCATCTTTGCAGTTTGTTCCAGATTTGTGGGGCACAGTTAAGGAAAAGATTCATCAGGAAAACAGAAAATGTCCCTCAAATTCACAATAAATGTCGGATTTTTTTATTAGTACTGGAGTCTGTTTCAGTATTCTTTCTCCCTGCAGTTCACTAAAAATAGGTGATTTTTTTAAGCTACAGTCCATTTCAGAAGTACTCAAATCTCTTAAACATTGAACATTACCACCAACTTCTATCCATCTTACTGGAACAGTATTCAACGTCAATGTCTGGTTGTCACAGAAAAAAGCTCAAGTGGGACGAATACTTTTGGAAAACCGTTCATATTCAATCAGCTGTGTGGCTATTCTGAGTTGCTGCCTGTAAGAACTGAACCATATGAGAACCGTTCTCACCTCTGTGAATCCGTCTTTCAGGGGACTGACCGACTCTGTAGAAGAGTTTGCAGGGAAGCTGATCTTCTTCCCTTCCTCAAAAGGACGGGTGGGAATCCTGTGGAGGTATCCGTAGCCGATCCCGCATCCAAGGCTAGAGAGATCGGGGAAAACGAAGTCAAGGTAGACTGAGATCTTAACAGGAAGTGGAACGTTGAGGTGACTTTGTGTGTGTTTTGTACCTGCCCTCGCCTCCCCAGGAACCGTTGGGCGTTATGACCACCTCCCTGCAGTTGTCTGTGTCTGTGTTGTAGACGTAGAGCTTCAGGCCCTTTCCCTCGTGGCTCTCTATCAGAGAGAACAGGTCCTCTGACTAAAGATGGCCATGGAAACACAAAGATATCAGACGAAGCGTAAAAACAGAAGCAAAGGTCAACCAATGGCTACGAGAACTTTAAGAACCGACAGCCAACCTCATTCATGACAGTGTCGGCTCCGATAATGTAGTCGGTGTGCGGCCGCAGGCCGGCGAGGGCCGCCGGGGAGTTGGGCTCCACTTCCTGTTTCAGACAGTAAGACCACTTTGTTGGATTGCATCGGCTCGGACGATGATACGCACCCGGGTGTTTCCGCGGCTACCTACCAAGACGTGCCACACGTTCTCGTTGGCCCCTTCGAAGCTGCAGAAGCGGATGGACACCCCGAGCAAACCCTGGCCTCCCCACAGGTTGCTGGGAGTCACCGTGGTCTCCCGCAGCTCCAGGGTCTTTGACGAGTACACCAGCATCTTTACTGGTTTCTCCACATTGGCTTTGAGCAAGTCCTTCAAGGTGTCGTTGTCTTTGTTCTGGAGGGAAATGAGACGAAGGTGAAGGAAGGTAGACAAATGAGTGAATGAGACTTTCACGGGGAGAACATCCTAAGTTTTGGAGACAAAAAAGGGGTAAACTAGACAAACATTTAATGTAACATTGGGTATAAAACTATAAATGTGCTATTGGTGTGAACATAACGCGACTAAAAGAACTAAACTACCGAGAAAGACATTCAATACGACTTGACGCGGAGCGCTCCTTCTCGCCCATTTCTTAGTCCTGGTTCTCTTCACAGACTGCTTCCATGCGTTTTATTACATCTGAAAGTAACTGAGACTCACGCAGTTTAACTACATGCACCGTGTTTGCATGCGTTTTATTGTGTCTTGCAAGCTCATGTGAACTAAACACCTGTAAGAGCGTATGACATATGAAAATAAAGACTACTGCTACACCTCAGCTGCAGCAGCAGCACACAAATAAACATATTTGAAGGAGGAATTTGATTGTAAGTATGCACAAAACATCCTCAAAAGAAATCTGACCACTTGCCTTTTGTGCCAGAGGCAGATTGTTTTTGAACGGCGGTTTTCTTTAAATTTACAACAGCAAACCAGCTAGGAAAAAAAATGACCATAATACACCGAGCTACAAGTAAAACGCTGTAACAAATGCAAATAGCACAGAGAAATCTCCCTATTGAATTTTGAGTTTATCATGACTGAAAATTTGTTCTGCAGGACGCGATGAGTTCAGCTTCTTACCAATCTGTTGTTGTTGATGGAGACGATGAAGTCAAAGAAAGGCTCCAGTCCTGCCCGATGACCTGGTGAGTTCTCCTGAACCTGTGGCGAACATGACGGACAAACTTAGAGTCTGGATGAACCGCAACTCACACACTTTAAAAAAAAAAAAAAAAAAAAAAAGGAACAAATCCTTTAGTTTTGTCAGATCAAAATTGACGAAAAACAAGTCTGTCAAGTGGGACTTTCGTTTAGAGGCCAAGCTCTTAAATTGTTGTTGTGAATGTTTATGAAGTATGCGACAAGTTATTGGCTGTCCTTCTGTTTGGGCTAATCCAACTCAAGAGTGTCCATAACTCAATTTTAATGAGCTAAATTGAGGTGCACGGCTTTAACTGCGAAGTTATGTTTCACATTTGGCGAAAGACTAAAAGTCCACGGAGCTAAGAATGCAACGTCCGATAATGGATGCAGACTCAAACGCAGCTGTCATTCCTCTCCGGAGCTTTAGCTGCCTCCAGCCCTGCTGATGCCCAGTTTCCGGCTGGAATACCTACTAAAGATTACCTGGAGACATCCAAATGAACGCTCCAGACCACACCAGACACTTACACGACTCTAAAACACACGGCAATCCCTTAACATGATATTGTGTTTTCCAAACGGAGGCCGCAGAGACGGACCCCGGCCTCTCATCAGTACTCCAAGCCAGAAACTCTCTCCCTTCTACCCGGATGCTAAGCTAACAGCTAGCAGGCTATAGGTGATTCAAACTCACCCGGAGGACGTGGTAACCCTCTGAGCCTCCACCTGGTATCTCCACGCTCTGAGATGCTCCCATGCTTTGTGTTTTAGGGGCTTTACGGGGATCTTCTAACGGACAGTTCCCCGGCGGAGGTAAGAAACCTAAACACTTCCACACACCGGGTACACGTCGCCAAATCACTAGCCTTGTAATGCGCAGGCGCTGTTACGTGGCAGGAAATAACGCCCTTTTCTGAAAATTTCAAATATGTTCATAGTTAAAATAAAATCGGAAATAAGTTTTAAAAAGCGCCTTGGAGAAATCTGTGAGTATGGAAAAGTGGACTGTAAATGAGGTCATTTTATTTAGTAAATTAATTTTATGTCAATTTTCAAATGGCAACTGTGACTTTTGTAAATTACAGAAAATATAATACATAAAATCTTACATATATTATTTTTTTGAAATGTGTATTTATTTTATAGCTCCTCAATGAACGTAAACTAAACAGTTCTGTCTGTTTGAAGACCAAAAACAATATATTTTTTGCTGTCAAGCTATTTCTAAAGTTTGCTTTAGATAAGCAGTGTCGAAACTTGGGCCAAAATGGTTACCTCGAAAGTATTCATATGTCACAAAATATACTCATAAAAATAACTGTGACTTTTTTAATCTTTTAATTGTTTTATTGAAGTGTTCAACAATAAACTAAGCTAGTAATATTTTAATTAAAGAAATAAATTAGGCTGGATTAGTTAGAAAAGGAGGTGTAAATTCTTCTAGATCCAGAACTTAGCCTTACCAATTATGGACTTTTGAAGCTAACTGTGTGAGTATGACTCACAAATGTTGGTTGAGACATAATTCCTCTCACACTAATGATAATGTTAGATTTGTTTTGATAACTCTCTGGTGGATGAAGTGTGAATTACACTTGGTTCAGTAAAACAGACGTGTACATTTGGGCAGACTGCAATTTTTTATTTACTGAATTTTGCTGATAAATTCATCAAATAATCTTTATCCCAAGCCATGTTGTGCAATAGAAAAGTGTGTTTAGGCTTACTAGTGTCTTCTGTACATGATGTAAGTAGACAACACGTGAGCAAAGCTCTGTGCTTGTGTTTTTGATTATGCAAAATGGAATAAATGTAATATAATGTACTTTTTACTTAAACACTGGATAAAAGCTCCTGAGACAGAGTTGTAAAAGTATGTTTAAGTATTTAAATGTATTTGAAACACTGCAAGATAAACAGAAAAAACATTACTTTAAAAATATATGTTGAAATTGAATTTCTTACACTGATTTCACGTTGCAAAATAGGCGCTAGGAGAGTCATGGGACTGTGCAGCAACAGATATTTAGCTGTATTTGAAAACACTGTAATGATGAAAAAGGAACAGCTGGTCAAAAACATCTTTTGACGAGGCCTGTCACGATAACAAATTTAGCTGAGCGATTAATTGTCTCAAAAATTATTGCGATAAAC
>NW_015114246.1:229550-230482 GCF_001443285.1 Poecilia latipinna | reverse complement strand
AGGCAGTGCTAACATGAGGCAGTGCTAACATGAGGCAGAGCTAACATGAGGCAGAGCTAGCATGAGGCAGAGCTAGCATGAGGCAGAGCTAACATGAGGCAGTGCTAGCATGAGGCTGAGGTAGCAGCAGGCAGAGCTAGCACTCCAGCTGACCACATGTTCAACGCCGCATCGCAACAGCGGGAACGGGCCTTTAGGGTTTAGGGAGGAGCTTCCTTTGTGGTTCCAACCGCAGCTTCAGCCTCCCAGTGAGGCGGATGTGAAAACTTCACCAGTTTTTTTCAGATGATCCTTGTAGAGTCGCTGGAGGAGCAGCGGCTGCATGTTGACACGTCTCTCTGTCCTCCAGGTGTGCTGGTCCGCTCGTCTTCCTGTTGGAACCCTGCAGCAGGAATGTGACGGGAATCTCCAACCACTTTAGACAGACTTCCTGTTGATTTCCTGGCGACTTCCTGCCGACTTTCTGCGTCCCACCAAGCCTCAGGTAGGTCGGGTCCAATCAAAATTCAGTTTCTGAAACAGTCTGGTGATGATGTGAATAGGAACCAGAACCCAGAGGTTCTGTCGGGTCAGGTTGGGTACCAGAACCCAGGTTGGCCTCCTGCTTGGTTGAAGTTGGTTTTATCAGAGTAATAATCTGCATGAAGCAGGAAACAGTTTCCATCAGCTGGTCCAGGCCTTCCTGTCACTTCCTGCTTCACCTGGTTGGTCCCTTTAAGATCTGATTAGTGTGGCAGGCCTGTGGTGTGGTACAGTCACCTGCAGGAGGATTTGCTGCTCATTATTAATCACAAGCTTTTATATTTTCTGAGTGGGAGTGAAGCTCGCTGCATCTCCAAACCAACTTTATTTATAAAGCACTTTAAACAACCACAGCTGATACAAAGTGCTGTACATTAAAACACAACAAAACAATAAAAAATAAACATAAA
>NW_015114246.1:220973-223877 GCF_001443285.1 Poecilia latipinna | reverse complement strand
ATGGAGAAGTGCTGAAGGTTGAGCGATGCATTTTTAATGAACTTCTGATGCAAAGTTCTACTATAGGCACAGAACCGACCCTGGGAGGCGCTAAACAGGAAGTGATGAAACAAAGTTCAGAGGTAAATGTTCAGGTGTTGCTCCAACAGGCTGCAGGGTCAATGAGCCGGGTCAGAACAGCAGCAGCTGAAACCAGTCAGGTTGGACTGAGGAGTCTTCCTCTGTCAGAGGTCAGTCAGAGGTCAGTCAGAGGTCACTGTTCAGACTGTAGATTCTGCTGAGTCTGCAGATCTCATGTCCAGGTAGCGGTTCTGTTGGGGTTCTGTGGTTCTGTGCTCAGTGTTTCCTCTCACGCCGACCCAAAGCTAACCAGTCCAGATGCTAGCCAGTTTGTCTTGTCCATGCTATGCTATGTGATGGCGTTGCTTTGTCTCCATGGCTACTAATAATCAGACCAGTACCTTCTCCATAAAGCCATATTTGATCTCATCGTAATAATCTTACTGATGAAGTTTATGCACATTAATCCTCTTACCTGGTAAAGTGTTAAATCTGTGGATGCCGACCGTCTTTAGGACTGACAGCTGCTGCCGCTTCTCTGTGAACTCCTCTAAGGAAACATCAGACTGTTGGCGTGTGGATGGGTTGGTGAGACGTCTGTCATGGCTGAGTGGGATGACGTCACATCCGTACTGCTGCCGTCGCCTACCAGACGCTCCCACACAGATAGCAATGCTGCTGGCCTGTCAGCATTCAGCAGGGCAATCAAACACGAGCAACACTGCCCAACCTGACTCTGACCTCTGACCCGAGAACAATGAAAAGCTTCCAGTCATGGTGAGGTCATAGCACCATCTCCATCCTAGCTAGCTGCCCAATGCTCACACTGAAGCATCTCTGTTGTAAAACTGCAGCTAGCACGCTACAGGCTACAACTAACATGCTATGGGCTACAACTAACGCACTACGGACTGCAGCTAGCATGCTATTGGCTGCTGCTGCTGCGTCAATAGTCAACATCCCCAGAAATCAAGGCTGCAGATAACTTCAGGTTTCTGCCTTACTATCTTAGCATTTTGACTCATGACAAAAGAAATTCCTGCCTGCTGCTCATGGAATGAATCCAGTTTGTTGATGCTGATTTCGGTTTGCTCTGTGAAGTTAAGCATCTTCAGAGTTTTCAGAGAAACACGATTCGTCCCTCCATAATTAATCTTTAGAAGTGTGATACTGAAAAAATTCTAGTTCAACATGTTGTACCATTTCTGACCTTCACATTCCCTGAAGTAATTACTGTAGTGCTGTTTCCTAAGAGCTCACACACACACACACACACACACCTGGTCCACAGCGTGTTCAGCCGCTGACGGAGAACATTCATTTTTCCTTGGACTGTAAGGAAATGAGTCCATGTCACATTACCCAGCTGTCACCTGAATCACAGGATTTTATTCATCATGTTGGAGGCAGAAATGAAAGAAACGCATTCAGAGGTTAATGACCTTGTTTAGCACGTTGTTGAGCACAAAGTGTCTCTGTCTGGACCCTTCAGCTTTTACCTGGAGATGGATGAACACTGATCTGTGGCTAAACTCGTCTCCAAATGAGAAAACATGAGAAACTGCAGACTGATGCCCTCATGCTGCTGATGTCCTGTCTCCAACGAGACCCAGAGAAACAGCAGATCCCAGTGGCATGAATGCCAGCACCAGTACCAGCCCAGCAGTCCATTAGCCTGCAATACTCCCATCCAACAGGTGGCGCCAATCACTCAACAGCTCAGGAAAATGAAGGTCAACCCAAAGATCTGCTGCTTCCAGGAACCAAAGACAAATTTGCAGAAGTCTTTGTCTCCTCTCGAGCAGAAACCAGCACATTACTGCCCCCTGGTGGCTCCCAACAGCAGAGACCAGGTTAGCTTCTGCCGTAGCGCTGAGACGGCTAGCGTTTATAACATGCCATTATATTAATGCACATAATGGAATATTTGGTGTTTGAAAAATAAAATAGGCGGTTCTACACAATTTCAGAGGAGATCTCAGGTATTTGCAGATTAAACTTGATGCTGGGCAGCTGTGGCGAATGATGCCGTGATGACAGTAGGAGTTAGGGACAGAAAGGACCAGTCCACCTGTCCAGGACAAGTCCAGCCAGGCATTTAGAGGGTCGGCACATTTAGTTTGACATCATCTGAGAAACAAACTGCTTATTGAGTCACTTAGTTGTCTTTGACTAGGACACATCCTTTAAATCCCATTTCAAGCTGGTTTCCAGTACTTCATTCAGCAGAGAAACCAGTCCAGGCATTTGTTGGTTGAACTATTTGCATGTTCACATCTCCATGTTGGTGAGAATCATGTTTCCTCCCTGATGCCAGGCGTGGAGCAGAAGGTCGACTGTCCTGTCAAACCTCGGTTTGTTCCAGCCCAGAGGAAGACTCTGACGTTCTGCTGGGTTTATCGTCTGATCTCAGATGTTTCTCTGTCTTCATCGCGTCGTCTCTCTAATCTCCCTGCAGAGATGTGGACGGTGGTTACTATGGCGATGGCTGGTAATTATCCACCATTTAAACCATAGTTTACTGGACGACCCGTGCTGCCTAATCAGTTCAGTGAGGAAATATTTAAGTGAGAGAGAGACACCCTTCCTCCATGACATCATCACTGTCCTCCCGTCTGTCCTCCCGTCTGTCCCCATGTCTGTCCTCCCGTCTGTCCTCCCGTCTGTCCTCATGTCTGTCCTCCCGTCTGTCCTCATGTCTGTCCTCCCGTCTGTCCTCCCGTCTGTCCTCCCGTCTGTCCCCATGTCTGTCCCCATGTCTGTCCTCCCGTCTGTCCTCCCGTCTGTCCCCATGTCTGTCCTCCCGTCTGTCCCCATGTCTGTCCTCATGTCTGTCCCCATGTC
>NW_015114246.1:216391-216747 GCF_001443285.1 Poecilia latipinna | reverse complement strand
TGGTTTCCCGTCTGTCCTCCTGTCTGTCCTCATGTCTGTCCTCCCGCCTGTCCTCCCGTCTGTCCTCCTGTCTGTCCTCCCGTCTGTCCCCATGTCTGTCCTCATGTCTGTCCTCATGTCTGTCCTCATGTCTGTCCTCCCGTCTGTCCTCCCGTCTGTCCCCATGTCTGTCCTCCCGTCTGTCCTCCCGTCTGTCCTCATGTCTGTCCTCCCGTCTGTCCCCATGTCTGTCCTCATGTCTGTCCTCATGTCTGTCCTCATGTCTGTCCTCCCGTCTGTCCTCCCGTCTGTCCTCCCGTCTGTCCCCATGTCTGTCCTCATGTCTGTCCTCCCGTCTGTCCTCGCGTCTCTCCCCG
>NW_015114246.1:209198-211492 GCF_001443285.1 Poecilia latipinna | reverse complement strand
CCGTCTGTCCTCCCGTCTGTCCCCATGTCTGTCCCCATGTCTGTCCTCCCGTCTGTCCTCCCGTCTGTCCCCATGTCTGTCCCCATGTCTGTCCTCCCGTCTGTCCTCCCGTCTGTCCCCATGTCTGTCCTCCCGTCTGTCCCCATGTCTGTCCTCATGTCTGTCCTCATGTCTGTCCTCATGTCTGTCCTCCCGTCTGTCCTCCCGTCTGTCCTCCCGACTGTCCCCATGTCTGTCCTCTAGTGTCCGGTCAGCAGGCCTTATGGAGACGGACCAGTTTCCTCTGAAATAAAAGCTGGTTCTGGTTAGGTGTGACCTCTGACCTCTGGCTGTTTGCTCCGCCTGTCAGCAGCAGCTGCTGTTCCTGCAGAAATCGAACTGTTGGATCGATGCGACGCTGAGAACCAGAAGGAAGCAGCTAATGTTGTTTAATATCAACATCCTGCAGATTGGAAAACTCATTTTCTGATTTCACTGATGAGCAGCGGAACCAGAACTCCTTCGATTTTCCTTCCCACTGAATTACATGTTGATTTGGAATAAATTAACTGATTACAATTTAATATTTGATGCCAAATAGATGAAATTATGTTTGCAGATGACTGGAAAGAGGATTGTGGGTAAATTGAGACGCGATCCAACATGGAGGGCGACTGGCAGCCGGGTGACTCCAGGACCCGTTTCCTAGGAGACCGAGCTGCGGGTTCTGGTTTGGATCAGGGACCAGTCCTTTGACTGGTTCTGCTTCTGGTACTGAGCCGACATGTTGCGTGAACGCTGCAGGCGCTCTCACTACTGAGTTCCTGTTTGCTGGTTGCTTTTCGCCGCGTTTCTTGTTCTGCATACTTTGTTCTATTTTCACCATCTAACTTTTATGCTATTCAGCTTCTTCTCCTAAAGCCGACTATATCTCAAAAACTATAACCTTTATAGTTTTTATGATATTCAGCTTTTTATGAATTTTTCTGGCCCATTGAAATTAATTTAAAACCATAAAAATGCAGCTAAAACTTGCCTCTCTTGCAAACGTCACTACTTTCACATACATTCACCCAGAAACCTCATTCCACTTTTAAAATGTTGTTCTGCTTATTTCAGCCTTTTCATATCTTTTGCCATTTTCATAAATTTCCTCTTCAGGTTCAGCGTCTCATTTTGCTCAGAATGCAGGCAGAGTGCCGCTTTGGCTGTTTGGATTTTCTGATCCACTGCAAACGGCGTCGGCTCACGCGCTCGATTTTCACTCTTCCTACACATATTATACATCAAAACGAAGGTTATCATGTATGGATCAGAAAATGTAACACTCATCATGACATGGGACTCTGGGCCCAGAGTGCGCACAGACTGGGAATAGGAGACATTGTGGGACAGAAAACCCGGCGAGACGAAGCGTCGTATCTCCTAAACTATCCCACGTAGAAATTTGAGTTCAAAGCTTCCTGACACTCACGATGTATTTATTTTTTTCATACCCATCAGTTTTTCCATGAAACGTGTTTGTTCCAGACTTGCAAATCAGATTTTGTCAAAATCGCCTGTTTTTGAAAATGAGGCATGTTTTTACTTCATCACAGCTCAAAGACAGAAAAAGGTTCATGCATGAAACTTGATTGTTCTCTGATCCTTCCTGATAGTTTCTGAGATAGAGGGGATAGTTTGGGACCAAGTTAAGACGATTTTCTTCCTCCTTCAAATTTCTCACCATGTTTGACACCGTTTTGTTTTGAATAGGACTGTGAGGCTGAATAAACCCCACAGAATGACTGTTTGGATCATGTTCCTGTCGTCCTCCCAGTGGTGACCCGATTGGCTTGGATCAACCCAATGAGCTCTGGGCAAGAGATGTTGCTCTCACTGAAGCGATGCTAATGCAGACCGGATTGGTTCCTGGTTCTGTTCTGCTGATGCGGCGCGGGCCTGGCCCTTTAAGAGAGTCGCTGTGTCTGAGCCGGTCTGAGCTCCTCTTCTGGCACCGAGGCAGACATTGATCTGCAGCAGGATTTAACTGGACAGTCGGAGCACATTAAGGCTGGGGCGCTGAGCGCTGCGAACAGCAACAGGTTGGGGCAGGGCTACTATCCTGAGCAGCAGCAGGAAACAGAGCCGCATTCTCTGCAGCTTTTCACATTAAAAGCTCCTGGTTTGATGATCGTTGGATTCAGACTTCCTGTTTCCTGCGGCCGCTGCTATTGGCCAAGGCCTCCGGAGTGTCGTCCTCAGGGGCCAATCAGAGCTCAGTCTGCTGTCAGCTGGGATCTCCTGTTTCCCTGGGCTGTGTGTGTGTGTGTGTG
>NW_015114246.1:203239-204635 GCF_001443285.1 Poecilia latipinna | reverse complement strand
TTGGCCCCGCCCCCTGGTCCCGCCCCCTGGCCCCGCCCCCTGGTCCGACGCTGGCTTGTTCCACCAATGTCAGGGACGGTTTGGAAAGTTACAGTAAAAATAAACAATTCACGTTTCAGCAGGTTATTAATTCATTGATCAACATCACAGTTTCAAGCTAATTATTTAAGTCACAAGATAAGCATTTAGCTTTGAATTAAATATTTATTTAGAAGGCTAAATGTTTAAGTTGCCAGCTAAGTATTTAGCTGGCTAGCCTGCTCGCTAAATCCTTAAATATTTATTTAGCAAGCTAAATATTTAATTGGTAGAATAAATATTTGCTTTGTTACTTAATGTTTCAATACTTAATTTGAAAATGTAATCTCTAGTTTGTAAATGAAATGTTTAGTTGTTATCGAAATATTTAGTTTGAAACCAACATCTATAAATAAATGAATAACCTGGAGAGAATCTCACAGGCTAAATAATCCAGATTATTGCTGTTAATGTTTCCCAGCTAGCAGGTAATGATGAAGAGGAGAAGACGGGTGTGAGGAAGGTTTGGTCACATGATGCGTCGGTCGGATCGGAGGTGACGGCAGCAGGCTTAAACTGTCGCAGGCCGTTAGCGACGGCGCAGCCTGCGGCTCCTCAACAGTGCAGCTCAGCTGGAAATGATCAGCTGTGTGAAAATAATCTGACAGATTATTCTGCAGCCTGTCAGCAGGAAGCGGGGCTCTATGAGACCGTCTGAGCAGTCAGTATCTGAGCAGCAATCAGGGACTCCAGTTGGAGAATCAGGAGAATGTTTCCAAACTAACCATTAATTCAGCAGATTATGAAACTGTCTAAAACATCTGGATTAAAACTGAGCATCTTGTTCTGCTCCAGGAAAAGAAACTGAACCTGGATCAGTGCTCAACTCTTTCTACACATTTTCAACCATTTCTATGTTTTTACTACCATCTTCTGAAGCAGTAAAACCTAAAATGTGCAGTTTGACATGTTGGTGAAGCGCAGCAGCTCTGGAGTCACTGCTGGGGTTAGGGTCACTCTTCTCTCAGTCCTCTCGCACAAAAACAATAATTCAAGTCTTGGAGCTGCGGAGTGAGACTCTGGTTCTGGTTCTGGTTCTGCTGTCGGACCGCCGCTACTGGTGGTAATATTTCCCAGCTAGCCAATCAGAGCCAGCGTTACTCAGCTAGCCAATCAGAGCCAGCATTACTCAGCTAGCCAATCAGAGCCAGCGTTACTCAGTTTGCCAATCAGAGCCAGCATTACTCAGCTAGCCAATCAGAGCCAGCGTTACTCAGTTTGCCAATCAGAGCCAGCATTACTCAGCTAGCCAATCAGAGCCAGCGCTACTCAGTTTGCCAATCAGAGCCAGCATTACTCAGCTAGCCAATCAGAGCCA
>NW_015114246.1:195212-197204 GCF_001443285.1 Poecilia latipinna | reverse complement strand
TCTTCAGTTTGCCAATCAGAGCTAGCATTCCCCAGCTAGCCAATCAGAGCCAGCATTCCTCAGTTAGCCAATCAGAGCCAGCATTACTCAGCTAGCCAATCAGAGCCAGCGTTACTCAGCTAGCCAGTCAGAGCCAGCGTTACTCAGCTAGCCAATCAGAGCCAGCGTTACTCAGTTTGCCAATCAGAGCCAGCATTACTCAGTTAGCCAATCAGAGCCAGCATTACTCAGCTAGCCAATCAGAGCCAGCATTACTCAGCTAGCCAATCAGAGCCGCTCTCAGGAAGTTTTGATTCAGTAACTCAGGATAGTTTATTGTGATGCATTTGACTTTAATGAATGTTTCCTTTTTCTTGACATTATTTCATATCAGTGTTGAGATTTATTTGGCTCCTGTATAATTTGTGGCTGAGAGCCTTACTGTTGAAGGGTAAATCTTCTAGTCGCCGTTTGCATTCTGGCCTTCACACAGAGCAGATGCAGCAGAGTGAAATGGACCAGAACCAGGAGAGGCTCAGAAGCTGAGAGGTCAAAGGTCACTCTCAGACTGACTGCAGCTCTTCTGGAAAAGAAGCAGCAGTAGTCCAGGGCTATGGAGGCAGAGCGTGATGCATCAACAGGAAGGAAGAGCTCACCGTGAGCTGCTGTTTGCAGGTTAAACTACCAGAACCGAAGCCGGGTTCTGCTCCAATAAGGACCAGTCGTAGCTCTGTCTGCCCTACTGAAAAGCCTTTGACTACCCAGGTGAAAAAAGTATACTTTAGTATATTTCAAACATACTTACATTTGTGAAAGTCCACTTTAAGTATACTAAGTATTAAGTGTACTACCTATAAATATATCTGAAGTATACTAAAACTATGCTTGTACCAATTTCAAAATTATAACTTTAAACACACTTAAACATAATTGTACCAAAACACACTTTTAATATATTAAATAAAAGTATACTTTAAGTGAAGAAAATATATATTTGCCCAAGTGTAAATATACACTTGCTCAAGTATATTTAAAATATACTTTGTGTATATTTTAAAATATATGCTCAAAATAATTTTTTTTTAATTCACTTAACACTACTTTAAATTATTAATTTTACTGTTTTAAATTACATCTCAGTGTAAATTGTAGGCTAATAAAGTATGCCTTTTTTAACTTCTTTATTTAACCGGGTGAACCCCGTTGAGATCCAGATCTCATTTTCAAGAGGGACCTGGGCAGAAGTCTGCAACACGCAGCAACCTGATTCCAAAATAAAACTAATTAATACATATGCAGAAGTATGTCTTTTAGGCTCCTTTAAAGTGTGTTTAATGTAATATGTAGGCATACTTTTTAAGTACCTAAAAAGTATGAATTTTGAAGTGCCTTAATAATATTTTACTATTTACTAAAATTGCATACAATAAAAAATGATAATCATGATGTAATTTCTAAGAAAGTACCCAATCCATTTTCAGATGTGTGATGTAAAACCTTAAAATCAACGGCGTTAGCTCCAGTTCATACTCCAGACCAGATGGTGGCGGTATTGCACATTTTCATTTATTTAAAAAACGCCACAAAGAGAAGAAAAAACTTGAACGCAGGGAAGATAACAGACGCTGTTCAAATTCGCCATTTTTACTCGCATAATATTCCCTTAAAAGTAGAGAGGGCCTTGACAATAGTTACTAATTTTGGTAAATTCAAGCTGGTGACGTCCTAATCCGAGTTGGACGGAAACACAACGGGACAACAACCGATGGAAATGAAATGTGTGTCACAAAAGGAGCCCGAAGGGACGAAGGATGCTAACGTGTTGCTAGCTGGTGGTAAGTTTGCTTATTAATTATCTTCATTTAATTATAAACAGTGCAGTAAAGATATATAACTTACGTTGGTTTCTTAAATAATTATTTTATCAATTTTATTGTGACTTGTATGATTATTACTATAACAATCATTCAGCTTCATGTTATAGCTGCTGTTTGTTGCCACTTATACTTTAAT
>NW_015114246.1:183734-190124 GCF_001443285.1 Poecilia latipinna | reverse complement strand
AATATATTAAAAGTATATTTAATATAATTTTATGACAGAATTAGTACATTCAAAATATCCTGATCAAGCTCTTGAATACTACATAAAAAAGTATACTTAAAGTATAAGTACAACTTGAAGTTGTTCCAAAAAAGTACGTTGAAGTACCCTAAAAGTTGTAAATGAATACTATTTAAATACTATTAAAGTATACTAAGCAAAAAAAAGTTGTTCCAAAATAGTACAGTTAAAATGTCATATATTAAAGTACCCTTCTTTGACTAGGCCATCGGTTCATGGTGAGGAATCAGGAAGACGTCTCTCTGAGTGACTAATTGGTTTAATTCCTCGTATGTCGATTGCTTTGGTCTCGCCGCATCGATCAGAAGATTCTGATCCGGAATAAGGAGCATCAGAAACCCGACTGCTGGGATTCTGTTCCTGGCACCAAACATGATGAAATATCCTCCTTTCAGACGCAACGTTTCCTGTTTGAGTCCTTCATGCTGGTTGTTTATGGGGCCATATGTAGCAAAGGTCACAGGTCACTGAGTTATTCTGATCGACCTCTGATTGGCCGGTTTGTATCAAACAGAGCTCCTGATTGGCCCGTTGTGTGGTTGCTACCACACAATGCGTCTCCATTGGCTGACAGGAACTCGGGATGTTAAAGTTGTTATGTTCAGTCGGCCATGTTCTGTATGTGACCCTGCTGTTAGCCCATATGCTAACAGCTTCGCACAAATCTGATCTGAACCAGTGAACTCTCAGTTAGACTCAATAAATAAAACCTATTAAACATTAAAACTAAATTTATTATCTATAGATTTCACTGACAGGAAACTGAAAAAGCAGCAAAATAAAACGACGATGTGAACAAATTGGTTCTGAAACGGATTTCAAAAGAAAACATTGATGATGAGATGCTCTCATTATTCCTGGCACCAAACATGATGAAATATCCTCGTCTCTGTCCGTCTCTCTGGAAGTCCAGGATGTGTGTGTGTGTGTGTGTGTGTGTGTGTGTGTGAGAGAGAGAGGCGGCCATCTGTTAATGGCTGCGTGGAGAAGACCACAGTCCGTCCCCTGCTGTCTCTCTCGTTGTCGTCCATTTTCTGGTCTGTCCTGCTGGATGATGATGATGATGATGATGGTGGTGATGATCAGCTGCTGGTACCAGAAGGTTCTGATCAGAGCCTCTGGACCTGCGGCCTTGATGAATGAACTGGGTGTGTGGTGACAGTTTTACCTTCCTGATTCTCAACACTTCCTGTAGTCCAGCCTTGAAGGAGCCAATGAATGGACAGGAGACCAGGCCTAGTCAAAGCTCTGGTGACTTCCTGTTCCTGGCCTCCATTTTGAGACGCACGATGAGCAGGAAGTGCTGAACAAATGGAGGAGACGCTGAGCAGCTGCAGCTGAACAGAAAGCAGCTTCTGGCTCTTCCTTTCTCTGTCACCTCGTTTCTGTTTCTGAAATCAATGCCTCTTCCTCCTCTTCTTCCTCATCCTCCAGTGAAAGCAGCTTTCTTCGTCCTTGGTTCAGCTCCTCTTCCTCTGCCTCCGTCTCTCCTCTGGTCTTCTTTTGCTCTGAATCTCTTTGGGTTTTGCTTTTATCTGCTCCAGCTCCTCTGGCTGTGTTTTTGGATGAAAGTGTTTATCTATACGTTGCTGCAGCTGCTCGTGCTTTCAGTCTGTTTTCCTCTTGGTGGGATTCGTGCTGCCAGCTTCTATGCATGGAGGTAAAATGGAAGAACAGATTCTAATAAGTCGGTTATTAGACTTGTCTTCCTGCACAGCAGCAAACAGCAGCTGACCCCGCCCCTCACCCAGGGGATTGCGGGAGGAGCTGCAGCAGCAGGAGGAGGAGCTGCAGCAGGAGGAGGAGCTGCAGCAGCAGGAGGAGCTGCAGCAGGAGGAGGAGCTGCAGCAGCAGGAGGAGCTGCAGCAGCAGGAGGAGGAGCTGCAGCAAGAGAAGGAGCAGCAGCAGCAGGAGGAGCTGCAGCAGCAGGAGGAGCTGCAACAGGAGGAGCTGCAGCAGCACGAGGAGCTGCAGCAGCAGGAGGTGTGGCGTTCCTCCTGGCTCCGCCCTCGGCCCCATCTGGAGTTTCTCAAGTTTAGCTCCTTCTGACATTTAAAGGGCCGGCGTTTGGTCTTATCCCGTTTCTTTGTGTTTCTCCACCTGGGTTACCAGGAAATGCTCCCAGATACTCACTGGACGTTTTTTGCGGACTCTGAGCTCCGTCTGCCGACACTCAAACCTTCACTCTGACAGATTCCTGCATTTTCAACAATGCTAACGGATGCTAACATGCTAGATGAGCTAGCCTAGCCTTGTTTAGCGGTTGCTCCGACTCTCAGCCTCATCAGCTCAGCGTCGCAGGCCAAGTTCACTTCCTGCTCTCAGTGAAGGCGGACGCTTCCCCTCTGACCTCTGACCTCTGAGTAAGTTCCCTCCCAGCCTGGCTCCGACATCGTCAGCATGTTCCAGATTCACAGCAGCTAATGCTAACCTCATGCTAGCCAACCAGTAAGACCTACTTCACCAGGTCTTACTTTCATACTTTCCCCAGTTTGTCCCAGTAGCAGTGGCCATCCTGGGGCATCTGTGTAGTGAACAGAACCCGACCAGCTGGACGGTCCAGTCTGTTAGATGGCAGCTATCCGGGTTCTGATGGTTCTTTCCAGGCCTGATTCTTCTTCTCCCTCAGTGTGTTAGCGTCGTTAGCAGCGTGAGCGCCCGCCGGACGTTTTGCTGCATCACAAACTGCTGCGTTTATGATTAGCTCCAGGCTAACTGCAGCTAAAGTGAGACCTAATGCTTTGATGAGAGAGAAATTATGGGATGGCATTAGAAACAGAACTAATAAAATCATTTATCCACCAATCAACCTGATCAGCTTTTCTAAACAGAAACCAGCAGAAAGCATGAAATTTGCTTCAGTGTCTGATTCTGAAGTCTAGTTTTAGCCGCTATGGCTAAAACTAGATTCACTCTGATCATTAGCTACACCGATTCTAACGCATTAAGCCTTCCAGGCAGTTAGCCGCAGGATGTGGGTTTATGTACAGAAACGAGCTGAAAGCTTTGAAATCACCAAACAGCAGAGATGGGTAATGACTGATCGTGACCTCGTGACCCTGCTCAGGTTCAACTGAGCCGAGCGTTCGGACCAGCAGCCTGCTGAGGTGTAGCATCTGCCAGGGAAGCCATGTTGGATTAGCTCTACTTCCTGTTCCGACAGGAAACGGATCATTGTTTGATTTCCTGGTTCTGGTTGTTGTTGATCTGCTAATCCTCCGTCCTCAGAGTGTTTTTGGAAGCGTTTGGAGCGATGTCGGCGTTTGCCATCTGTCCGTTTCCTGTTCAGTCCTGAACTGCAATGTTTGAACAACACAATAAGACTTTCCACCTCGTTATGCACACAATGCTTTATTATTGATCATCAAGCACAATGAGACGCATCACACCCAAACTTGCTGATCTAAAGACATAAAAACACAACACAGAAATATTCTCCATTGATGATGGCGACACGGTTTGGAGGAAAATTAGACGATTTCAGCTGCAGGTTTCTGCATGCCACAGACTCCAGTCTGAAATGTTTTGTTCTTTTCTGACGCATCAAAATGAGTTAATTAATAAAAGATGCTGCCTGTTTCCACATTAGCATGAAGTAAACAGGCTCTCTGCTGAGATCTGATTGGAGGTTCAAATGTCACATTCATTTAGTTTGTTGCTTCTGCTTTAAAGAATTATGTAAAGTTATTCCAGGCTGACTTCTGTAAAATGTTTGGCTCCCAGCAGCTGATTGAACATGCAGATCAGCTCACATGACGATTATTAATATTCATTATCACACGTTAATAATAATGATCAGTTCACCATCACTGGTCCGCTAACACAGCAGAACCGGTCCGGTTCTGACCCAACGGGTCAGCCAAACGTTTCTAACATTTGATTAGAAAGAAGCTGCAGAGTAGCTGATGTTCATGGCTGATGTCCTGCAGCTGGAGGCGTCGTAATCAGATCCTCAGATCCTCTTCAGGTCGTCGGTGCTTCCTGATGCTCGAAGCTCCTCCAGCCGTTAGCAGCCGAAGCCTTTGATTGGAGCCGGTTGTGCCGGTTTCTGTAATTGTCCTCAGTTTTTGTTCTCCTGGCTGATGATCCTGTTTGTTGGTAGATGAGCGGTGATGATGTCATCGGGGGTCTGAGGCGACGCGACGTCTCAGTGGGAGGAAATCACCTGAAGTTTTTCTGTCTGGGATTCTTTTACTGGAGGGACGGGAGTGAATGTGTGATGAACACATGAGGAGCATGAACTCCCCATGAACGTCACAGCAGGGTGCTATGGATTCTACACAGTGAGACATCTCTAATCAATACGCCCATCTCTGATGGAGCTGAACGCTGCTGCAGCAGGGATCCCCGGATCTCCTTGACCTCTGACCTTATTCACATGTTCATGAACTAAAACAATGTTAATTATATTTATTTATGCTGTTTGTTACATATTTTATGTTTTCCGGCAGAAACCAGATCAAAGGTCAAAGTTCAGCCTGTTTTTAACCACAAGGGCTTCAGTTGTTTGTCCACCTGAGCAGCTGGCCGCTGCAGCTCCTCCTACACCTCAATCTTCAGTAAATCATCTCTTTCTGCTTTATTATAACTTTATTTGCTGCTGCAGGTCTGATGAAGAGCTGCTTGTTAAAATAATCATGACTTTCTGATGTTGTAACCACGGCAACAGCCCGGTGAGATGAAAGCTCGTCCCATCGGACAGCGACAAAGCGCCGCGGTCTTCCTCCTGGAAATCTAAAATGGATCGGGTCAGAACCGGACCTTCCAGCACTGCTGATCCCAGTCAGTAACTCAGACTGGAGCAAAGTGTGAAAAACGGCTGCAGAGGAAGAGGAGGATGAAGAGGAGCTGCGTTTCCATCGACTCCGGCTTTAATCTGGTTCTGCTGCTGAGGCGTTCTTCTCTGTAGTCCAGGCTTTGACTAGGACCCATTTCTCACTCTTCAGACCTGTTGCATAAACATCAAACAGATTTAAACGTTTGACCAGAGAGGAACTCATCAGTGTCACAGCGCCACCTGCAGGCTCAATGGCAGCCTGCAGCAGCGCTAGTGGAGGAAACTCTGCAAGGGCGGGGCTTATGTTAGCGTGTGTGCTGCTGCTAGCTGCTCCATTCATGAGCAGATAGCAGGTGTGACACATTTATCTGTTCCCTATGAAACACGGTGAAGGCAGCATCATGCTGTAGGAAGGTGGAAGGAGAAAACTGTTCAGCTCTCCTGAACATGCAGCCAGTGTTTTAGGCTGGAGCGGTTGATGGGTTAGTCAAAGTCCAGACCTTAATAAAGATATTCAGAGCCTGTGGAAACGGAAGAGTTGTTACCCTAGACAGCTAACGGAAAGGTCTGGAAATTTTCCTGTTTTAGAGGCTTTGAAGCTTCAAAAGATGAAAAATTCAGATTTCTGAAACACAGATTATGGTTTAATCTGTCATTAAAAATCCTCGGCAACACAGAGACCTTTTAGAGTTGGAACTATAACTCTGGAACTATAGTTGGAACTATTTTTAATGTTTTAAAACTATAAAAATAGCCCCCCGATGTCAAACTTTAGTTTGACATCGGGGGGCAGGAATCAGTAAAACATTAAAAATGTTTTACTGAAGTTCAGAAATCTTCAGTTGGACTTTAGTCCAACTGAAGGAAAAATCCCTTTAGGCTCTCCAGAAACATTCTGCGGCCCCCCAACTGGATGGCCCCCTGACAGGATGGCCCCCAGCTGAGATAGCCCCTAGACGAGATGGCCCTCTGATGCCATGGCCCCCTGACGGCATGGCCCGCAGACGAGATGGCCCCCTGACGAGATGGCCCCCTGACGGCATGGCCCCCTGACGGCATGGCCCCCTGACGAGATGGCCCCCTGACGAGATGGCCCCCTGACGGCATGGCCCCAAGACGGCATGGCCCCCCTGACGGCATGGCCCCCTGACGAGATGTCCCTCTGACGGCATGGCCCCCTGACGGCATGGCCCCCTGACGGCATGGCCTCCTGATGAGATGTCCCTCTGACGGCATGGCCCCCTGACGGCATGGCCCCCTGACGAGATGGCCCCCTGACGAGATGGCCCCCTGACGGCATGGCCCCAAGACGGCATGGCCCCCCTGACGGCATGGCCCCCTGACGAGATGTCCCTCTGACGGCATGGCCCCCTGACGGCATGGCCCCCAGACGAGATGGCCCCCAGATGAGATGGCCCCCTGACCGGATGGCCCCCTGACGGGCTGGCCCCCTGACGAGATGTCCCTCTGACGGCATGGCCCCCTGACGGCATGGCCTCCTGATGAGATGTCCCTCTGACGGCATGGCCCCAAGACGGCATGGCCCCCCTGAC
>NW_015114246.1:172144-180240 GCF_001443285.1 Poecilia latipinna | reverse complement strand
GACGGCATGGCCCCCTGACGGCATGGCCCCCAGACGAGATGGCCCCCAGATGAGATGGCCCCCTGACCGGATGGCCCCCTGACGGGATGGCCCCCTGATGGCATGGCCCCCCGACAGCATGGCTCCCTGATGGCATGGCCCCCCGATGGGATGGCCCCCTGACGGGATGGCCCCCAACTGCATGTCCCGCAGACGAGATGGCCCCCAGACGAGATGGCCCCCAATGCATGTCCCGCAGACGAGATGGCCCCCAGACGAGATGGCCCCCTGACGGCATGGCCCCCAGACGGGATGGCCCCCAGACAAGATGGCCCCCTGACAGCATGGCCCCCTGGGCGGCGAGCCCCGTTCCTGTCACCAAGTGGAGCAAGTCTGTCTCTCTGGGTGGAAACGTATCAAATGCCAAATGTTCAGAAATCTGCAGCAGCTTGTAGTTTTTACTAAAGAGAAATCCTCCAACTACAGCGCAGGGCATTCTGGGTAAATGCAACCAAAGCTAACTTGCTAGCCTTGCTTTAGCAGCAGAAATGGCTCCTGGTCTTTAGCCTAAAGAGAAATCCTCCAACCGCTAAAATCTGACGCCTCCATCTTGTTTCCATCTGGTGAAGAAGGAAGTTGCTCTCAGTGTCTTCAGAGGTTTTTGTGTCGTTTCCTTCAGTGGTTCTTGGTGCAGCGCCCCCACAGGCCAGGAGGGGAACAGGTTGGTTTGACTCAGCAGAGAGAAAGAGAACCAGCAGCTGGATGTGGAGCAGATGATGGAGTTCTGGTTCCAGTAGAACCGGGTCGATTGGACTGAAGGAGGTTGAATCAGAAAAAACTGACCTTTGACCATTTCTGCTCAACCTTTTGTTGTGCAGAAATGAAAGCACAACAAAGTCGTTCTCTCACATTATCTATAAACCATGAACATGTAGAGAAATAATTATTTTATTGCTGCAGAATAAAAATAACACATAAAACATGTTTGAAACCAGAAAGCTCCAGTAACATGATGAGAAACATCCAGACGTTCAGAATAATTCCTGTTGGTTCTGAGGGAACCGGACCTGCTGGAGGAGGAACGGAGGGATGAACTGAAATGAGAATCAATTTGACTTGAGGAGCGAGTGATGAGCTGACGCCATCAGCTGTTTGCCTCTAATGTCTCTGGTTTCAGTCATGGACCCAAACCGACCAGAACCAGAAATCACAGGAGCCCGATCCATCAGAGCCGTTCTGTTAGAGCAGTGGTTCTTAACCTTTTGTGAGGTACCGAAACCCCCCAGTTTCATATGCGCATTCACTGAACCTGTCCAGAGTGACCCCGCCTCTCGCCCGGAACGTTAGCTGGAGAGGCACCAGCAACCCTCCCGACCCCACTGAGGGACCAGGGTGTAAAGAAAATGGATGGATGGACGGTGAGCTTTACTGAAGTAATTAAAGACAAGTTCAAATCCTGAGAGTGGAGCTCCTTCCCGCAGCTGATTGGCTCAGCAATGTAACGTGATCCTCTGGAGCAAGTGATGGCGAAGCGGGGCGTCATCACGACTTTACACAGGTGTGTCTTTACCTCCACGGCAGAGGCTCCGCCGAACCCCTGGGGTTCATCGAACCCAGGTTAAGAACCACTGTGTTCGAGCCATGACAAATCAGTCTGAACTGCCTCCAGTTATATGATTATAATCATATTAATATGATGAGAAAGGTTATTGTCACAGTTTCTGTTTCCTGTTCCCATATTCACGTTTTGCTGCAGAGATGGCGCTTCAGAAATCCTCCAGGATCCACACACACTTCCTGTTCCGTATCCTGGATCCACACACACTTCCTGTTCCGTATCCTGGATCCACACACACTTCCTGTTCTGTATCCTGGATCCATACACACTTCCTGTTCCGTATCATGGATCCACACACACTTCCTGTTCTGTATCCTGGATCCACACACACTTCCTGTTCCGTATTTCTGCAGCCTTGGATCGTTTCACAGCTGTAAATAAAAATCTTCCTGCTGTTCTTTACCATCAAACGCTTCCAGTTGCTGCTGAACAACTTCTCACAGTTGCAGTGATTTTGGTTGCATAGGTTGTTTTTGTGTATCCGTGTGCCTGTGTGTATGTGCGCGTGTGTATGTGCGTGTGTGTGTGTGTGTGCGTGTATGTGTGTGCCTGTGTGTGTGTATGTGTGTGTGCGTGTGTGTGTGTGTGTGCCTGTGTGTGTGTGTGTGTGCGTGTGTGTGTGTGTGTGTGTGTGTGTGTGTGTGTGTGTGTGTGTGTGTGTGCGTGTGTGTGTGTGCGTGTGTGTGTGTGTGTGTGTGCCTGTGTGTGTGTGTGTGTGTTTCCTTTCTCTCCCTGTATGAATTTATTCTGGTTCCTGCTGAGCTGCACTCAGAATCGACTGGAGGGAAATCAGTGGCAGCGTTTTCCTTCGCTGTGTTTGCAGGGAAAGTTCAACATTTATAGGCCTGAAAAATCGACGAATTTATGAATCGTGACGTCAGGCGCTCTCGCCTCGCTGCGCAGGAAGTTTAATTCTCCGGTTTCCTGGCCAGAGTCAGCAAACAGCAGGTGGACCAGTCGGCTCGTCTGGAAAACCCTGAATAATGACGAGGAGAAAAGTTTCTGATTAAAACGTCGTCAGGCGTCCAGCTGAGTGTCTGCCACCACCGTGCTTCACCATGTTGATGTTTTGTGTTCTTCATGATGCTGGATGTTCTCTGAAGAGTCCAGAACCAGAACATCTGCAGCTGGATGCAGGTTAAATGGCCACAGATGGGCTCTGGTTGAGTGAACTGAAGGAACGTGAAAAGGTTCCTGTGGAACAGATCAGCTGCTGCTAAACGGTCCAGAGCTCAGACCTCACTGCGTCGCTATGGCAACCCTGACCCATCATTCCTGCTGTTTAGCAGGACTTTCCCCGTTCGCAGCGCTAGCTCAGAGAGCAGTCTCTTAGTTCAGTATTTTCAGAAGATGCTAAGCTAACAGAGTGCCATTCTGCTGCGGCCCGGTTCCGGTTTGGTTCCACCAGATTTCAATGCTTTATGGAGTCTGGTGAGCTGGACGTTCCAGAACCTTGGGTCAGTTTGCTGCGTCTCCCTGGATGTGATAATCCAGTGTTTTTCAACCACTGTTCCGCGGCACACCAGTGTGCCGTGGAAATTATTCAATTTCACCTATGGTACCGTATTTTCCGGACTACAAGCTGCTACTTTTTTCCTAAACTTTGAACCATGCGGATTGTAGCCCGGTGCGGCTTTTCTGTGAATTTTTCTTCAACCACCAGGGGGCTCTCTAGCAGGAAGTGAATCATCAGAAGTCAAAATTGTAAATCAAAGAAGAACGCCTTAATTTTCATTTAGAACAACCACATGCTAGTAGCAGGCACGACGGAGAAATGTTTTCAAACTCATATGGTGCAGCTTTTAACTTGAAGACTGTCGATCTGGGACTACAGGAGGTAAATAAAGCCGCTGCACTTAAGCTTGGTGTGAACAAAACCATGGTTAGTAGTGGCTAGCGGCGTAATCATGTATTTTTTAACCACTAGATGGCAGTAGGTACAGAGCATTTTACATTAAAACAAGAGAATTAGTGATGCATGAACGTTGCAGGTAGTGGTGAGAGCATCGTATCTAGCAAGACTGTAACAACAGTGATGTAAAAGACAGTGAAGCTCAGCAGTAGTTGGAAAGAACGTGGGTCCATTTCCCACAACATGTCTGTGTGAAGTGAGCTTCCCAAGCCTGGATACTATAAAAACTGAAACCAGAGAGAGGCTGAGAGCTGTTGAGGAAAAGCTTTGTCTTTCTTCAATTTCTGCCAGGAAATCAACTGTTTTATCCAAACATGCACAGGTTTCACACTAGATGGGTAAAATATACAGATATTTTGTACATGAAGTGAAATCTTTCCCAAATATTATTGCTTCTTTCAGAATAAGAATTATTTTCTGTATTCCGGCTATAAGAATGCTTGTGGATTAGTTTGTAAAACACTTTGAAGTTTTCTACAACTTCTTTAAATTTAACACCACAGTGTTGTGGCTGTTCAGGTGTTCAGGTGTATTTCTGAAGTGGACATGTTACCTGCAGTTTGAAATAAGAAATGTAAAATGTGATAAAAATACATTTTTGTGTTTGATTCCTATTCAAGACACTTTGATAAGAATGACTATATATGTAATATAGGCAGCTACAGAGTATCTTTGTTTACATTTTTGGTTGGTGGTGTGCCTCGAGATGTTTACATTACTGTGATAATGAAGCAGGCTCCGGGTCAGTTCTGGGTTGGTCGGTTCTGGGCCGGATCCAGGTCGGTTCTGATTTCTGTCCGTCTTTGTGTCCACAGGCAGACGGACAGCCATGGACGTCCTCTGGCTCGTCCTCCTGTCCTGCCTCCCGTCCTGCCTCTGCGACATGCTCTGTCCGAAGCGCTGCACCTGCCAGAACCTGCTGCCGTCCTACACGGTGCTGTGCGCCAAGACGGGTCTGCTCTTCGTCCCACCAAACATCGACCGGCAGACGGCCGAGCTCCGGCTGATGGACAACTTCATCACCACGCTGAGACACCGAGACTTCGCCAACATGACCAGCCTGGTGAGTCCTGGAGCAGATTCACCCTCCGAGGTCGGCGGTTCGCTCTGCTCCTCTCAGCCTACTGAACTTATTACAGCTTTGATTTGGTGTCCGGCTTCAGGAGCCTCACCGCTACTCAGACACATATTCAGGCATGTGCACTTGCAGGTGGCGCTATGGCATAAAATATGCGTTTATGCTTCTGTTAGGATCTTTTCTTTGTGTTTATTCTAGGTTCTGCTTCTTGTGAGTCTGTGTACCGTCCTGTCTTCCCCGTGATTGTTCCCAGCTGTGTCTAGTTCCCCTGATTACCTCCTGTGTATTTAAGTCCACTTGTTGTCCTTGTCTCTTGCTCTGGTCTGAGCTGTCTAGTCCTGAGCCGCTAACTCGAAATTAGCATGTCCCATTAACAAAACTGATACGGGCCAAGTTTCTGTACAAAAAGTATTTGGTGGATGTTTTTTCAGCAGAGCCATGAAGAAAGCATGAGCAGAACCAGCCTGAGCTCTGAGTCCAATGAAACTTGGCACAAAACTCCCTTCGAGAAACAAAAGAAAATCATCGCAGCGGATTTTTGATTTTTTTGTTATTTTTATTTCCAGTTACAAAATAATGGCTAATTAAACATCGCTACGTATGTAGCTGCAAATTCAATTCCTCATAATTTGGAACCGAAAATTTCAAACACGCTTCCTTCGTACCTCCAACTACAAACAGGCGCTGTAAAATTGCTAAATTTGCTACGCAACTGGAAATATCGTCAAACAATAAATTAAACATGCTTCTTGAAATTTGTAAAAACATAAAGGTAGCAGCTTTAAGTACCAACTTAGACAGTCTATCAGGATAAGAAGTTGGTTTTGGTTCTATTCTTGTCCAACCCTGGCAGAAGACCCCAAGCCTTTCACCTGCATTTCATTTTTAGAACATTTTAGCAGAACCAGCTCCAGTCCAGACGGGTTCCTTGTTTCCTCTAGTCGTATCTCTAGCGTGATCCTGTGTTTGTATGTGCAGATCCACCTGACCCTGAGCCGGAACACCATCAGCCAGATCAGACCCTACACCTTCGCCGACCTGCAGGACCTCCACGCCCTCCACCTGGACGCCAACCGCCTCACCGTCCTGGACGACTCGCACTTCCAGGGCCTGGTGAACCTGAGGCACCTGATCCTGGCCAACAACCAGCTGCACAGCATCTCAGAGGGGGCCTTCCAGGTAGGAGCGCCTCAGCAGGGGGCCTTCCAGGTAGGAGCGCCTCAGCAGGGGGCCCGTCCTGCTCTGGCCGCTCTCTCTGCTGATGTTTATGAGGTGAACAGAAGAGCCTTCATTCAGTCCAACCTTATCTTCACTGAGTTGTCTGAGTGTTGGGAACGTGGAGCTCGGCTTTGTCAGAGGAAAATAAAATCATGTGAGGATGAAGTTTGAAAGCGCTGCCGGCGCCATGCCAACGCTCTGGATGCGGCTCAGCGCTCAGAACCTTTCCATTCTGCCAACAAGTACTATGAATCATCCGACCTCGCAGTCGGACGGCCTCTGCCAACAATCCTCTGCTGAAAACTTATTGAAAGTCATTAAAAGCGGCTCAGAGTAGCTGTGGTGCTGCGGGTCAAGTGGTTCCTGGCTCCATCAGAACCAGCCGGCCCAGCCGGATGTCTCTGTAATGACCTGAGCAGCACCGAGCGCAGCTGCTGCAAGGCAGCGTCAGGACTGGGAGCAGGATGAGCTTCAGTATGTCCCTGTCCTGTCCCCTGCAGGACTTCCTGGAGACGCTGGAGGACCTGGACCTGAGCTACAACAACCTGGTGGACATCCCGTGGGACACGGTGTCCCTGCTGGTGAGCGTCAACACGCTGAGCCTGGACCACAACCTGATCGAGAGCGTCCCCGAGGGAATCTTCTCCAACCTGCACAAACTGGCCAGGTACGGCTCTGTGCTCAGGGCGCCAGCAGCAGGCTGGGCTGCTGCGAGCTTCCTCTGGTTGGATCTTGTCCAGTAACACCAGACCAACTGGTTCTGGTTCTGGTTCTGAAGGTGTCAGAAGTTCTGGTTCTGCTGCATCACTGATGATAAAATTTATCTAAACTTCTGGGCCCAGAGGAGAGAAATTATTGTTTCTATTTCATTTTTGATTTTAATTTTTTTCTTAATAGGTGGAAGCAAAGTCACCACGGTGTCTGGCCACTTCCTGTCAGTCATCTGGCCACTTCCTGTCGGTTGTCTGACTACTTCCTGTCGGTCGCCACGGCGTCTGGCCACTGCCTGTAGGTCGTCTGGCCACTTCCTGTCGGTCACAACGGTGTCTGGCCACTTCCTGTCGGTTGCCATGGCCACTTCTGTCGGTCGCCATGGCGTCTGGCCACTTCTTGTCGGTTGCCATAGCCACTTCCTGTCGGTTGCCACGGCCATTTCCTGTCGGTCGCCACGGCGTCTGGCCACTTCCTGTCGGTCACCACGGCCACTTACTGTCGGTCGCTACGGCCACTTCCTGTCAGTCGCAACGGTGTCTAGCTACTTCCTGTCGGTTGCCATGGCCACTTCCTGTCGGACGCAACGGTGTCTGGCTACTTCCTGTTGGTTGCCACTGCCACTTCCTGTCGGTCGCCACGGCATCTGGCCACTTCCTGTCAGTTGCCATGGCTACTTCCTGTCGGTCGCCACGGCATCTGGCCACTTCCTGTCAGTTGCCATGGCCACTTCCTGTCGGTCGCCATGGCCACTTCCTGTCGGTCGCCATGGCCACTTCCTGTCGGTCGCCACGGCGTCTGGCCACTTCCTGTTTGACCAGTGTCTCCCAGCAGTAGAAATCCTGCAGACTGCATTAACATTCCTGCACCGCTACAGCAGAGCTGCGTCCTGATTGGCTGGAGGCGGCAGGTGTGAGTGGGTGTTGGATCCGGGCGGATGGAGGATGGGCCGGGCCGTTTGCTGCGCTCTTCTCTCTATCTCTGCTGATCCTTGGCCTCGCTCCTCCTCGCTCCTCCTCACTCGCCTCCCACCTGATCGATCGATTACCCATCTGCTCCCACCTTTTCCTTCGGCGCTAAACGCCAGAAAGCCTTAAATCTGATTTGGGAGGAGTGAGTCAGCCTCCTGTGCCCTTCCCCTCTCCTTATCTGTCTGGACCTGCCGCTTTTATTTTTAATAATTACGTCCTCTGGGCTCATATTTACAGCAGCAGAAATGAAACGCTGAAAACTGGCTTCACAGACATTTCTGCTTCCTCAGAAAAGACGAGGAAAACAACCAGTTTGCAGATCGGTCGTCCTTCCGGGACGTTTTCATGGCTGCTTTTTTAAAAACCGCTGAGGCCGCAGACATGTGGCTGTTGCTTCAGATTTTACCGGGATGAGTCCACCAGGCTGGACATCTCTGTGTCCCTGTGTCCACCAGGCTGGACATGTCTGTGTCCCTGTGTCCACCAGGCTGGACATGTTTGTCCCTGTGGCCACCAGGCTGGACATGTTTGTCCCTGTGTCCACCAGGCTGGACATCTCTGTGTCCCTGTGTCCACCAGGCTGGACATGTCTGTGTCCCTGTGTCCACC
>NW_015114246.1:165868-167201 GCF_001443285.1 Poecilia latipinna | reverse complement strand
GGTTCTGACCCGGTTCTGACCCGGTTCTGACTGCCTCTGACCCGGTTCTGACCCGGTTCTGACCCGGCTCTGGAGCCGCAGCGAGATTAGAAACCGCACCTGGAGCCGGACAGGTTAATGAGGCTGCTGCAGGAAGCCTAAGAGCTCCTGACCTCTGACCCCTGCTGGGCTCCACGGTTCGGACCGGATCCACTCCAGTCCGGTGCGGCGGCCATGTTGTGAGCCTCTCTCTCTCCGTGCTGCAGGAGGAGTTCGTCTGCGAGCCGCCCATGATAACGCGCCACACCTCCAAGATGTTTGTGATGGAAGGTCAGGAGGTCAGCCTGCGCTGTAAGTCCATCGGGGATCCGGAGCCGTCCACGCACTGGGTCAGCCCGGACGGGAAGCTGATCGGGAACACGTCCAGAACAGTCTGCTACGAGAACGGGTCGCTGGACATCCTGAAGGCGTCCGTCAAGGTGGCCGGCGCTTCCCTGATTCTGATTCTTCCTGAATTTGTCTTCCACTCTTCATGAGTTCCTGATGTTTCCTGTTCCTAAGGATTCTGGGAAGTTTACGTGCATCGCGTCCAACGCAGCGGGCGAGGCCACCGCTCCCGTTGAGCTGGTCGTCAACGCCTCACCACACTTTGGGCCCAAACTGGAGCCGGATCCGGGGCCCTCAGACATCCCCACATCCATCAAATCCAACGTGAGCGGGGGCCAGCCCAGGGCCGACCCGCAGCGGGTCAGCGTGTCGGACCTGACCTCCAGCTCCGCCCTCATCCGCTGGCCTCCACAGAACCACATCCCAGGGGTCCGCATGTACCAGATCCAGTACAACAGCTCCACTGACGACATCCTGATCTACAGGTGAGGGATTTCAGGCGTTTCAGGTGTTTCAGATTAATAATCCATGATCATCCTAAAAGCTTCAGAGTAAAACCATTTATAAGAAGCGTCGTCACACTGTGTGAGTTAGCTATTCCATTCCACAGCTCTGGAGCATGTTTAATGACAACACGATTACAGACGTGACACTTCTAGCTGTCCTTTGGATCTTATGTTAGCAATTAACACAGCTAACATGGCTAATGGTCAGTGGTGGACACCGCTAACTACAAAGTACGTTGTGCTAACCCTAATATGCTATTCATAAGCATTAGCTAACAGTTTAGTTTAGCATTAAAATGCCATACCAACATTCCTGTTAGCTGCTGAGGTTAAACTGAAAACACTTTCTCTTCTAGAAGCTTCTTACATTTCCTGCTGTTCGTCAGACGAACACTTTGAATTTTTTTCACTCAGTCACATCTTCCACACTAAAGAGAGTTGCTGCTGCAAACTGGTGGTTT
>NW_015114246.1:158413-160960 GCF_001443285.1 Poecilia latipinna | reverse complement strand
GCTGCTGTAGATGCTGCTGTAGATGCTGCTGTAGATGCTGCAGCAGCTACAAAGGAAGAGCAGCTATAAGGGAAAGGGAATCAATAATGAACGCAGAGAGAGAACATTAAGACGAAGCAGTATGTCTCTGCTTTTATAAAGCAAAGTGTTGTTGCTGCAGCAGTTCTTAAATTTAGCGTTAAAGATTAATCCAAGTGGTTATCTTACACAATATTCCTATCTCTGTAGGAATGAGCTGAATTAATAAAACGGCTCATAATTCAAATGTGGCTTTGAATAAAAGACCCGGCCCCAGCTCCAGAACTGGACCTGGGGCCGTTTGGACTCTTCTGTCACCAGGCGTTCCTCCCAGCAGAGGCGCCCTGGGCAAACCGCCTTTCTGGTCCCGGTGTCTCCTGGGTAAACGCCGTTCCTCATGTTGGGACGTTTCCTGTTTTAGCTCCTGATGCGACAGCAGGCAGTGTTTATGGCCCGGGATCCTCCAGAACCCAACATTCCGCCTACAGAACTCCATCAGGATGTTTCCAGTATCAGTTGGGGTTCTGGTTCCGACTGGGACGGGCTGGATCAGATGGACTCTCTGGCAGATGTCAGCTGTTAACCCAACACACTTGCCGTTTCAAACCATTTAAAACTTCAACTTTAGATCCGCTCTGGGTCAGAACCGATCCTGTTGGGATTAGTGGAGAGGAGATCCAGATTTCTGCTTCACCCTGACCGGATCCCTTCCTGTCCACATCGTTTTACCCTTCAGCTGACCATCCGAGAGTCTCAGCGATACATGACTGCCCCCTAGTGGCCAAATCAATAAGTATCAGCTGAAATCAGTCACTGCAAATATCCGCCATGCAACCCAGATGATTCAAACTCATGTTTGGACTCACTGAAGTTTGAAAGTGTGATGTGAAGATCCACATGCTGTTACATCATCGTTCAGTTGGGAGACTGTAGGAAGTTTTTCCACAAAATGTTCCTCCAGAAGCCAGCAGAGGCTGTCCTGGAGCTGCCTGAACAGAAATCATGGTTCTAACGTCTCCCACAGCTGCTTGGACAGAAGCTGCTCCATCTTTCATATTCCACTTTTTTTTAATTTATCATCTTCTGATGTGTAGGGGCAGTGTTGTATCCTCATCTTAACGAGAAGAAGCCTGACCCAAAATACACAGAACAGCGGAAACAAGTCAACATGGAGGAGTTTTATGGAAATACCTTAACTGCAATAATAATCAACCCAAATACCAAAACAAGTTGTGTTGGAAGAACAACATGAAGAAATTCCTGAATGTTTCCTGATAAAATGTCTGAAGCATCTCGTTCCACTGAAGACCCGTTTCCTTCAAAGGCTCACCACATTTTCCTTTTTTCTCAAGTAAAAGTAAAAAAAAAAATCCATAAAAAAACAAGGTTAAAATATTTTAACACTTTTTGACGTTTTGCTCGCCTTTTCCTAAGGGTGAACAAAAAATTGTGATTAAAAAAGTATATTTCTATAATTTCTGCAGCAGCCAATAGAGTAAAAGAGAAAAAAATGTAATTATGTAATTTTTTGTTTGTTTTGTTTCATCTCATCCAGATCAGAAGAAAAAATATACGAATATAAGATTTTTCTTTTCCTTTTCACTGAATTACAGGACTTACAAAAACGGTACAGGAGATTTTTAATTTTTTTATTTGCCCTTCAGAAGCATAGGAGACACAGACAGGTGACATAAAAATATTTTTCCTTTTTACTCTTTAAGTTGTTTGCTGTAGAAATGACATTTTTCAACCTCTCTTTTAGGAACAAATATTCCACAAGGAAGAAAAAAAGCTATAATTCAGTCTAGACTTGAAGCTAATAGGAAGCTAAGAGGAAGTAAGCTGGAAGCTAACAGGAAACAAACTGGAAGCTAACAGGAAACAAACTGGAAGCTAACAGGAAGTAAACTGGAAGCTAACAGGAAGTAAATCGGAAGCTAACAGGAAGTGTCACTGCAGGAGGCAGCTGAAACGTTATAATCATATAAAAAGTTGATCTTCTTCTTCTGTGGTTCTCATCCCATGAGGGTTTTAGTTCCTCCTGCAGAATCTCTTGGCGGTCGCGCTGACGTCACTCCGGCTGGTTGCTCCAGTCAGACTCTGGAGGAAGAGGAAGACGAGATGTTTCTGCCTTCCTCCTCCTCCTCTTCCTCTGGGCCAAGAAAAACCTGCCCAGCTTCCTCCTTCACTGTTTCCTGACTCTCCAGGCCAAACAGAGTTGCCCTGTGAGGATGAGTATCAGGAAAAGCTTTTCCTCCGTCAGCAGCAGGAAATGAAGAAATCGATTCTTCCTCCTTTAATATTCTCCGCTGCTCCTCTTCCTCCTCTGTCCCACAGAACTGGATGCTTGTGCTTTCATGAAAGGCTTTCTGTTAGCAGGTGTGTGTGTGTGTGTGTGTGTGTGTGTGTGTGTGTGTGTGTGTGTGTGTGTGTGAGAGAGAGAGAGAGAGAGAGAGAGAGAGAGAGAGAGAGAGAGAGAGAGAGAGAGAGAGAGAGAGGGAGGGGGGGAGGGAGAGAGAGAGGGAGAGG
>NW_015114246.1:147249-153884 GCF_001443285.1 Poecilia latipinna | reverse complement strand
GGTCGCTCGGCTTACCGATCTGATTCTTCTCCAGGCGCTGCTTCAGAATATTCTGATCTGATCTTCTGCCAGCAGGAGGTGATGGACAAGATCGGAATTTTCAGCCAATCACGTCTCATCCTGCATTTATTTGGATTTTATTTATGAAATCAACAAAAAGTAGAGAGTTATTGCTCTGTTAGGTTTCATTAGCAGCATGCAGATAAGGATGGATGGATGGATGTGCTGCTGTTATTCCTTCTGCTTTTGGATGCAACTGCAGGGTTTTTGTTCCCGTCTTCCTTTCGGACAGTTGCTATGGCGACAGTGTGTAGTTTTTTTTAGCTGATTAGTATCTGAAATAAACCCCAAAGTCTCTCCGTTCTGAGCGATTCACTGCGTTTCTAATCTGAGCGGATTATCAGAACTCGTTTTGCTTCTGAATCAGAACCAGGAAGAGTCCGGTTCTGATTCTGTTCTGACTGGATCAAGAATGGAGCATGTAACGGCGGCTGTCGGAGAAAAACTCCCATGATGCCTCAGATTTAGAGCGCCGCCTGGTGGAGCCTCGGCTCTACATCATCCACATGAAAAATTCAGCGCTGTGCATTACTTGCATTTTTCACCCAGAGTATTCTGCTGGCCCGGATCTCTGGAGCGGTTCTGACCCGGTTCTACAGTAGGGCTGTTTTTGGTTCTGTTGCAGTTTAAATGGAAACGTTTTGAGTTGATACAGCTGTAGCCGTGGTTAGCATTAGCATTAGCATTCCTCTGGACCCAGAGCCAATCATCTGTCTCCATCTGTCTGCAGGATGATCCCGGCCAATCACAAGTACTTCCTGCTGAGCGACCTGGCGGCGGCGCGGGACTACGAGCTTTGCGTCCTGGCGGTCTATGATGACGGCGTCACCACGCTGACCGGAACCAAGATGGTGGGCTGCGTTTCCTTCACCACCGACTCTGAGTACGGCCGCTGCCACTCCATCCGGGACCAGGTCGGTGCTCCGCCTACCGGGACATCTACTGGGCCCAGTTCACCAAACTGAACTGGACCACAGATCCCAGTTTACTGATCTGGTCACCAGGTCCAGATCCGTCAGTCCCCCTTCATTCTGAAAGCCCAAAGGTTCTGGTTCTGGTCCCAGAGGTTCTGGTTCTGGTCCCAGAGGTTCTGGTTAATGGACGTCCACCTTGACAGACCAAAATTAACACATCGATTCAGTGAAGCATGGTGGTGGCAGCATCATGTTGTGGGGCAGCAGGGGAGGTCAGACTGGAATCAGTCAATCAATCAATCAATCAATCAATCTTAATCATTATTACTACACTGAACATAATCAGGTTGCATCATCAACTCATGTTTATTTTCAGACTTTGTTTCAATGAACCAATAAAATAAACTGGACAGAAGTTTAATACATGAGCCTGCACCTGTCCTCCTTCCTGTCTCTCCTGTCCTTCCTGTCTCTCCTGTCCTCCTTCTTGTCTCTCCTGTCCTCTTTCTTGTCTCTCCTGTCCTTCCTGTCTCACCTGTCGTCCTTCCTGTCTCTCCTGTCCTCCTTCCTGTCTCTCCTGTCCTTCCTGTCTCTCCTGTCCTCCTTCTTGTCTCTCCTGTCGTCCTTCCTGTCTCTCCTGTCCTCCTTCCTGTCTCTCCTTTCCTACTTCTAAGTGTTTGCCCTCTCTGTACGGCATCCTGTTAATGCATTTAATCAGTAACCTTTTGCTCCTGTAGACAGCTTCTTGTTGTCATGGAAACCAGGTCACAGCAGCAGCTTTCCTCCACCCTGGCGTCTAACTTCCTGTCTGTCCCTCCAGTTCCTGGGCGGCACCATGATCATCATCATCGGCGGGATCATTGTGGCGTCTGTGCTCGTCTTCATCTTCATCCTGCTGATGAAGTACAAGCTCCATAGCAACCACTACAAGCAGAAAGCCGCGGCGCGTCACGCCAACGTCTGCTCCCAGACCAACGGAGGCGGAGGGGGCGGAGCCAGCGGCGTCCTGGCGCCTCCGTCCGCCGCGGGGGGTGCAGGTATCCGACCCGCCGAGCGGCCGGCCCGGGTCCGGTTCTGACGGCATTCTGACGGCGTTCTGATGTCTTCCAGGCGCTAATAAAAGCTGCGCACCGGCGGCAGAGGCAGGAGCTTCTCTCAGAGGGACGACCGTGGTGGACCTGAACCCGAGTCCCGACGAGGACGCCGCGTCCCAATAACAGGAAGCCGGACGCTCCGCGCCGACTCCCCTTCCTGTTTGTCTCACTGCGTTTCTTTTTCTGCTCCATCCTGGAGTCAAACTGGACTTCCTGTGAGGAGCAGCGACGCTCAGCGGTGAGTCCCACTCAGGACACGCCACACCAAGCTAGACCTTTAATTTGAAAGGTTCCGTTCTGTTCAGTCGATTTACTCAGCTGACTGCATCCAATCATGGACAGTGGAGAGGGACAACTTCCTGTTTAAGAGGAAGTGACCTCTCCAGAACCTGGCTCAGTGTGGTGAGGGAGGGGACAAGGGACTTTCATGCTGCTTAATAGTGATAATTAAAAGCAGTGCTAGCGGCTAATAGCAGAGCTAATGTGAAGTGTTGTTGCTAATTTTAAGAAACATTTAGCTCTCTTAGCTTCCCCTAAAGGAATTCTTCTGAAGAAATTGTGAAGCGCTAATTTTCTTGACTGTTTTTTAAACTTTCAGTTGAATAAAATTTGACGTCTGTGTTAAAGTTTTGAGAAAATGGAAAGAATTCAGCAACAAACTGATGGTAATTTTTCCAGAAAACATCCTGGAGGGGAAACTAAGGGCGCTAAACGTTCTCAAAGTTTGTAAAAATGCTAAAGCGTTAAACAGTTAGCTGTGCTAATAGCGTCTTAGTCAGTTAGCAGCAGTCTGTCCACCACAAGGTGATCTGAGGTCACATGATCTGGTCTGTAAAACACATAAATATGTTTCTGTTTGAAAACAGAACATCATGCATAGAGCTGCTGGACTAGACGATTCTATGTGACAGATCTGTGTTAATTTGATTTTATCGCCTCCCGCCATTAGATTGTGTTTTATTGGTAACTGTTCAGAAACCGAAGCGTTACCTTCAAAGTCAGCTGAAGGACGAAATGAGAAACTGTGTTTTTGTTCTTAAAACTGCAGGAAATTGTGAAACTTGAATCCAGATTGTTTCTGCAGCAGCAGGACAGACAGAGAGGCGAGACGGGGGACAAGCCAGGAAACGTTTCAGAGCAAGAAGACTCGATGTCAGAATGAGAATCTGAATCAGGCACAAACAGACTGAGACCCCCGTCCCTCTGACAGTCTTCATAGTCGATTTCCAGATCCGGGTCGTTTTGTTTCTTCTTCGTCTCGGCTCTCCTCCTCCCTGCTGTTTGTTCAGCTGGAGCTTCAAGGCGTCGACATGTGGAGACGTCCGTCTGGAGGATTCTTTGAGCTTCAGCACCGATTTATTTTCACTGGATAAATGATGGATCAGAGGAAAGTCCTGCCCCGTTCAGGCAGACAGATGCTTCACCTGTAGGCAGTGGTGGCAGCATCATGCTGGGTCTTCATGGAAGAAGAGGAAGTAAGTGTTTAGAAGATGTGACTGGAGGTTTGCTTCCAGCAGGAGCCAACACAGGAAGGAGTTTAGCAGAGAAAATGTTTTAAACAAACTGAAAACATGACGATTTCCAGTCCCTTCCTTCACTATTTGGGACCAGGGGCGCCTCCAGGAATCTTGGGCCCCCTGACAAAAGCTTACATTGGGCCCCCCTGACCAGCTGCTGTTACAATTTCTTGAGTCTATTTGACCCATAAAAAGCGTCACAATTTTAAAGTCTTGCATCTGCCTTGCTTTATTTGGTTCAATTCTGATAACTAGTACAATGTTTACTGCTCATGAATTTAACATCCAACAGTCCACATCCAGTATGCAAGTAGGTTGTTTAAATTTCTTCTATTAGTTTTAGATACTGAAATGTCTCTACCAACAAGCAACCGTCAAAAGCAACGTGCAAAATACACATAAACCAATCCAGACGTCTCAAAATGTTATGTAGTTGCATTTTATTCAAGCTGCAGTACATAACTTTAATAAAAATGTTTTCTCCATATTTGTTAAAGCTGTCACCATGTTGTAGCAGTTTGTTATGAGACAGATAATCTGTGAAAACAATCAACCTCCTCCATCTCCTTCCTGAACTACTACTACTGGTTAAAGTAATGCACCGTTCTGACCAAAACAACCAATCAGAACCAGGAGGAGGGTCTTAGCGCTGTCAATTAGCCTCATTCACTCACTGCTAAATGTGCTAATGGGGGAGAAACAACTTATCATTACAAGAAACTGTTTATCTGCCATCATTGGTAGCTATGCTAACTGAACTGAGCATTCACAGTTTGAATCTGCACAGCTCTGTGCTATGCTAGCTGCAGAATAGCACAAATCGAGGGGGAGGAAGGATGAGCAGCACCACATGAGATTGTGATTGACAGCACTAAAACTCTCCTGCCTCTGACTGGTTGTTTCTAGCACTGGGAGAAGGCCGAGGAAATAGATATTTCACAGATTACCTCTCATACCATACTGTCACAACATAATGACAGTTTTAAAATATTTTTTTTATAAAAGTTACATACTGCAGCTTTAACTTCACTCAGGAGAGAACAGGTCAGGAGGGACGTGGGTTAGAGCTGCTGCTGACTGACTCATCTGTTAGGTGGTAAAAGGTACAAGGGACATGTTAAATATATGAATATGTTGGTAATTTTTTTCCTTAATTCATCAAATGCTAGTGAAATGGAGGCAAACAGTAGTTTGTAGCTAAGCTAACTATGCTAAATGGTTGATAATCTCACACAGTCTACTCACCTCTCTTGGAGAAAAACTGGGTTATAAATTAACACTCTTGCCTTTTTCTCTCTCTCTCTACTTTTTTTTTTGAAAACTTGACTTTATAACTTTTCGTAGCAGCATAGTAACCGCCACAGTCGTTTCGTGGCAGCTGTGTTCAGCTGCAGCTTCTACTGACTGCAGCTGAACAGCGTCACCATCAAACGCTCCAAGCAGGAAGGAACCACTTCATGCAGATTCAGGGGGTTCAGGGCAAATATGTATCTTTGTTTTTTGGTCTGGGGGGGGGGAGGAACATTAAATTTTTACTGCTAAAAACAATCTTTGAAAATACAATATGATTAATTTTGTATTTGACAGAACAAAATATAAATAATTAAATTGTAGAGGGCCCCCTGCTGGTCAGGGCCCCTAGAATTGTCATCGCTTTTCCCCCCTTTATCGCCCCTGATTGGGAGAAATCTTAAATCTGCGTCTCCAGCTTATCTGTCAGTTTCATCTGATATACAGGAACAGACCGGAACCCTGATCCAGCCAGAATAACACCAGTCGCCTCCTTGTGGCTGGTTGGTGTCACAGCAGGTGGTCTTGATTGAAATGATCAACTTTCAGTTTCAAAGCAAGAAACATCAACAGCACGAAAAAGACGCCAGAACTAACCCAGAGGATCCGAGTGTTGCACTCTGACCTCAGTGAGGTTTGTGGGTCATTGGTGATGTTTTCACCTGTCATGTTTTCACCTGTCATGTTTTCACCTGTCATGTTTTCCTGCTGGTGGAAACTTCTGCTTTTCCTTCTTAATTCAATCAAATAATGAGCTGCTCCTCGTTTACGGCTCAGTCCGTCAGCTTGTCAGAGCTTCAGGTTCTTGATGTTGAGCAGCAAACTGGATGTTTGTGTCAGAATTAAGGAATTCCTGCACAGAGGTCACAGAGGTCAGAGCAGCCGGCAGTTCCTGCAGCCTGATGGATCATCAGGCCGACACAGAGCGGCCTGACGCTGCAGAGGTCCAGCCCGGTTTGGTCCCGACCGGATTCCTCACGCGGAGCCACAGTGACACCTTGTGGCCGGTCGCTGCGCTGCGGCTTTTATTTTTATCCCGATGTATCCGGGGAGAAGAAAAGTGAAGCTGTCTCTTGGTTCATGCGTCGCTGAGCTCTGGCTGCTCTCAGGTGTGAGGAGAGAACTGAACTGGGATTTCTGAGCAGGAGGAGGAACTTTTTCAGAAATCTAAATAAAACGATGAAACATTGAGATACTTCCTCTGGAGCAGCATCTGAAATCAAACCATAGAAGCTTCATTTGTTCAGAAGCAGCAGAATCCTCAGAGTCACAATTCAGTTTAATGAGGAACGTCTCAGTTTTATTATTATTATTATTATTATTTATAGATCAGGTTAGAATGTCCCACTCAGGGCCGCGGTAAAGGGGGGAAAATGATGACAATTCTAGGAGCCCTGACCAACAGGGGGCCCTCCACAAATTGGAAATATATTTTTTGTTCATAGAAATAAAAAATATATATATTGGGGCTCTGTCAATTACAAAATTAATCATATTATATTTTCAAAGATTGTTTTTAGCAGTAAAAATGTTATGTTCCCACTCCAAGACCAAAAAACTCACATCCATATTTGCCCTGAACCCCCCAAATCCCTCCTGCATTAAATGGTTCATTCCTGGTTGGAGCGTTTCACAGTGATGCTGTTAGCAGCAGAGAGTGGACGACACGAACGACTGTGCCAGTTACTATGCTGCTAAGAAAAGTTATAAAGTCAGGTTTTAAAAAAAAGACAGAGAAAAAGGTGAGAGTGTTAATTTAT
>NW_015114246.1:131425-146349 GCF_001443285.1 Poecilia latipinna | reverse complement strand
GTTTATTTCTCGAAATGTTTAAACCTTCATACTAAAGATTTTAATTCAACTCAAAATTTCAGAGAAATAATTTTCTTTAAGCCAAATATTAATAGTCACAAGAAATATGTATTCCTCCCACAATGCATTATGGGACCTGTCACCTGTTAGTGAGCCTCTCTCTGGGACCCGTTGCTATGGTAATTAATTATCTGCACCTGTGCTGGCTCTCCCTGTCAGACAGGATGCTGGAGACAGAGTTTCTATACTTGTGAGACACCCAGCGTCGGTCTGAAGGACCCTGACAAAAAACCATAAGCCCTAGCAAAATTCTGAAAACATTTTAATAATATATCTTCTATTATCTTCTAATCTAATATTATAACTAACTCGAGGGAAAAAGATAATAAAAGCTGATATTAATCCCCTGCAGCTGTTGGTGACAGAGGGTGAGAGAGTTCTCTGTTTAAACCAGCCTGTTTCTCACATTAAAAGCACTTCGAACAACCCCTTCCCGTTCAGGATCCGTGACGCGTATTGGAAAACCGTTTGAAGCGTATGAGAGGGCTATTTGTCGTCTCCAATATTCTCGCGATTCATATCTCTACCTTGCTCACAGTATTAACAGCGATGAGAGAAACTGATGTGCACTGAGGTCTGACATTCTTCAGAAATATATGGAAATACAATAGGTGCCTCCCATAGCAATGCATAGGGAGAGCTTAATTCGCAAGTCAGTCACTGCTCTCCCTATGCATTGCTAAGGGTGGCCCCAAAAATATGTGAAAAAATATTTATATAAAATACTGCAGCTTTATTTTCACTTAGGAGAGGACGGGTTAGAACTGCTGCTGTCTCGTCTGTTAAGTGGTTGAAGGTACAAGGGACAAGTTAAATATATGAATATGTAATTTTTATTTTCCTTAATTCATTAAATGCTGTGAAATGGAGGCAAACAGTAGTCTGTAGCTAAGCTAACTATGCTAACTGGTTAATAATCTCACAGTCTACTCACCTCTCTTGGAGAAAAACTGGGTTATAAATTAACACTCTCGCCTTTTTCTCTCTCTCTCTACTTTTTTTTGAAAACTTGGCTTTATAACTTTTCGTAGCAGCATAGTAACCGCCACAGTCGTTTCGTGGCAGCTGTGTTCAGCTGCAGCTTCTACTGACTGCAGCTGAACAGCGTCACCATCAAACGCTCCAAGCAGGAAGGAACCATTTCATGCAGATTCAGGGGGTTCAGGGTTTTTTGGTCTGGGGAGGAACATTAAATTTTTACTGCTAAAACCAATCTTTGAAAATACAATATGATTAATTTTGTATTTGACAGGACCCTGATTTCCTCCCAGCCACGGCCCTTCATAAGTGATGGAGAGTTTATCTCTGGTAGAGCTGATTCAGGCCTGCAGACGTCATGGGGAAGGGCTGGGTAGTGGCAGCACGGGGGAAGAAGGGTCGGTAGTGGCAGCAGAACTTCCTGTTTCCTTCCAGGAGCGTTGATATCCCGCCTGCCAGGCCGACGCAGAGGGAGCCCATTGTTTTGGGTCCCACTTGCTCCGTTAATTTCGGTCTAACTTAGAGTCTCACCGGTTCATCTCAAAGGCAAAATTCAAACAGCCAAACAAACTCGCTCAATAAAGCCAAGCAGGAATTTCTCCAAGACCAATTCCATCCTGTCAGCAAGTTCCAGGATCTGGCGACTCTCGGCAAGACCCGTGTCCAGTTTGTGGTTCTGGTGGCTCTGAGTCTGCCTGTTCACCGCTCAGTGGCCACAACAGCTGCAGACGCTTTCCGAGTTTCTTGATATGCCAGGTAACCGCCAACTCCAAAATGCATGAATCCTATTCTCAAAAATCCTTTTATTTACACATCATCAATATCCTCAACCAACCATAAGGACAGACACACGATCTTCCACTTCCTCCAACAATCAGTCATGTTTCAAGCTGCATGTGTCCATTGGGGACAGACGACTCTCCTTGGACCAGTCTGATCAGAGAAAATTTGATGCGTTGCGTTGAGAGACCAGCTGACCAGATACATGATTTGGAATTCAGAAAACATGCAAAGAGAGGCTCAACAGAGAATATCCTTAAATTACTGGACATGACAGCAAAAGCTGACGGGGGAGGGATCAGGAGAGAAGAACAGAGCGTCCGCCTTCACTGCCAGCAGGAAGGGAAACTCACTGCAGAAGGAGCTGCTTTATGTTTTCTGTCACTTAAAAATTTCAGCTATAACTGATGTGTATTTGTCTATGGAGCTTCAGTTATAATGTTTACATCTTTATGTAATGTAACTCTGAGGCTGGTGAGGGAAAAAGTATCTTGATCTGAAAAAGGTTGGAGACTTCTGCTCTGGCTGGTTAATGTCTACTTTGGTTCTATCCAAGATGGCGGCGTGTTCCTCACTGTGTGGGCAGGAAGGTGGGCCAGCTGTGGTCAGTGCATCAACGATGGCTGTGGGCGGACAGTTTCTTTGACATATCTAATGTCAGAGAATGTCTGACATATCATATTTGGTATATCTAATCAATCAATCAAATTTTATTAGTGCAGCAACTTTCAGCAGCGAAGCATTTCAGAGGGCTTTACATCATAAAAACAAAAACACAAAGTCATAGAAACACAGTCAACAAGAAGCTTTACGTTTTGTTAAGTGCCATCGATACAGCAGATTGTTGATTAATGTTGTTTGTTGCTGGCTGCCTGTCCAGTTGACGCTGAGCACTCTCTTCTGCCATAATTGATCAAAAGGTTTGGTTTGAAGCTCGTCTCGTCTCACTGCAGATTAAAAATGGTGGTTAGATGTAGTTGATGTAAATCTACGGGTCAGTCGACAGATCCCAATCAAATTGCTTGTTTGCAATACCCAGCTAGGTCCAAAAAATGTCTGCAAATAGAGACTCATCTGGCTGGGCGGACTGGGACAGAACCGGTTGAAGCCACGCCCTTGTAGATGTGGCTGTAATTCACTGAACCGCTCCGATCCGATCCGTTCCGTACCGCTCAGTGGAAACGAGGCATAAATCATCTTCAGATACATTCATCCAGAAAATATTCACAGCATTTCACTTTTTCCACATTTTATGTTGCAGCCTTTTTCCAGTTTAATAAATCTCTTTCTTCAAAATTCTACACATAAGCATCCCATTGTGACAATGTGGAATAAAGTTTGATTTTTTTTTTTTTTTTTTTGCAAATTCGTAAGCAATAGAAAATCAAGAAAAGCATTTGCATCCTTTGCTTAATATTTTGTTGATGGAGCTCCACATGGAGCTGTTTACATCTTAAATTCAGTTAAACTGTCATAAATTCAACTCAGAGACAGAATTATCTACAGGAAAATCTGGGGAAGGATCCAGAAGCATTTGTGCTGCTTTGAAGGTCCCTGTGACCTCAGTGGCCTCCATCACTGGTCAGTGGAAGAAGTTTGGAACCAGCAGGACTCTAACTGCAGCTGGCCGACCGTCTAAACCAGGGGTGCCCAAAGTGGGCCCTCAAGGCCCGGCATCCTGCACATTTTAGTTCTCTCCCCGGTGGTAACAACCTTTTCAGCTTGTCAATGTTCTTCTTAGGGCTTCTAACAAGTCATCATTTGATCCAGGTGCGTTAAACCAAGGAGAGAACTGAAACATGCAGGATGCCGGGCCTCCAGGACCCACTTTGGGCACCCCTGGTCTAAACCGAGCAACCTGGGGAGGAGACTGAGAGCCCGATGGTCACTCTGTCAGAGCTCCAGCATTCCTCTGTAAATAGACGAGATCCTTCTTGAAGGACAGCCATCTCTGCAGCAATCTATCACACCACTTCCATAGCAGCACCATGCTATGGAAGTGGAAGACTAGTCAGGATGGAGGGAAAGATGAATTCAACAACGTAGAGAAACATTCTGGATGAAAACCTGTTGCAACTGGAACTCAAACCAGAACGACGTAGAAAACCACTCCCTAATGAAAGGCTCACGGCGCCCCGTCTGGCGTCACCCAAGGCTCACGGCGCCCCGTCTGGCGTCACCCAAGGCTCACGGCGCCCCGTCTGGCGTCACCCAAGGCTCACGGCGCCCCGTCTGGCGTCACCCAAGGCTCACGGCGCCCCGTCTGGCGTCACCCAAGGCTCACGGCGCCCCGTCTGGCGTCACCCGAAGGCACCTGAAGGACTCTCAGACCAGAAGAAACAAGACTCTCTGATCTGATGACACAAAGACTGAACTCTTTGGTGTGAATGCCAGATGTCATGTTTGGAGTGTTATGAACAATAAATCACCCTGGATTCTTATGCGAAGGATTAAACCAGCACAAAAAGAGGTAAAAAAAAATCAATCATATTTATTAAATATCAATATATATCTTTGGGATCAAACTTCTCAGAACATCTGACAGCAAAATGCCTGAAGTGACCTGATATTTTAGCCCCAACAAGTTTTTATTCAGAGACCAAATCATCACATAATAACCTTTCCCCTAGAATCTGTTCAGCTCTTCCCTCTTTAGCTGCAGGTGCAACGTCTGTTTTCTGAGCTGATTCACAAAATAACCCGTAACTTGGAGGAACGAACCTTCCACCCAGATTCACAGACATCCCTGTCCTCACACTGTTCTTCAGAAAATAGTTATTTATCATAAAACACATGAATAATATATTAATTGCTTAAAGGACTAAATGTCAAAATTAAAAACTGATTCTGCCTAAAAATATTAATTCCTAACATGAGAATGCCAGCCCAATGCCATCTCAACATGGTGGTGGCAGCATCATGCTTTGGAATTGACAGTCTTGTCAGGATAGAGGGAAAGATGAATGCAGAAATGTACAGAGACATCCTGGATGAAAACCCGCTGGATCTGGACCGACTGTTAATTTTCAGCATCTGACCCAGAATCGAGAGACTCCAGAACCAGAACTAATCTGTGAATGTCCCAGAGGGGCCTGATCAGAGTCCAGACTTTAACTGAAGAGATTTGAAAACAGCAGGAGAAGATCAGAAGAGAAGGATGGACCAAACTTCCACAGGCGGGTCAATGCAGGGTCAAGCAAAGGCTGTGAATACTTCTGGGTTTTCTGTTTTTAATTATTTTGCTCTGAAACGTTACCCTGCATTGTCATAAAGGTGTACTGACCCTAACCCCTAGAGACACACACTCTGAAATCAGATAATGGAATATGATTTTTTTTCTTAATATTAAGTCTGGGATGGATAAACCTCTAAAGCCAATCTGGTGATGAGAGTCACTTATCGGGATCCTAGTCTGGATCGTTGGCTTCAGAGCCACCCTGACTCTTCTTGGTATTTAGTTACCAAGGTGTCAGAACCGTCTCCTTACCGATTTAGGCCCATATGAACACATAGCACCACAAAGATGCTGCATATCTGTCTGCTGGACATTCGTGATAATCCACCAAAGGTTCTCGGTTAGATTGAGACTTTTCAGACCATTTGGAAGTCAAACCAATTCCCCTGGCTCCCCCCCCCCCCATCACTACTGAACCTTGCTGAACTGGGTCGGTTTGGTACGGTGCACTGTTTTATGGTTCGGCGTATTCAGTACAGCGTCTCCACTGCCACTTGGACTGTCACTGGGCTGGCAGGATTGAACCCAAATGTGACACACTAGTATGTATCGTATTTGTTGTGAGCAGCATTCATTTTTTGTGTCCTCTGATCTGGACTGTGTTGTGTGGTGGCAGTAGCGCCACCCGAACCGGTTCTGACTGTACACCATCAGTACCATTGGACCATTGAACAGGGCTCAGGATCGCGCCCCACCCAGATTTTATATTATAAACAGATTAAATAAATCCCTTCTCCATTGCCATGTGTCACTCCATCAGGTTAATGTCTGGTTCGGCTCTAGTGCCATTAGCAGAGTTTTCCTCACTCTGTGGGCATGAGAATGGGCAGGAACGTTGGCTGGGGAATGTGGGTGGCCGGCTGCAGCAGATGCTCCTATGACGGGATTTAACGTGTGAACTCTTGGATGGCCAGTTTCTCTGAAATCTCTCAGTACATTTGTTGGTTGCTGGTTGATTTGTGGCTCACCTTTGGCCTGCTACCATGTTCTCTTTGAGGTGGTTGAGATGTTGTGGATGTAGATCCTCAGGCCAATCAGTGAAGACAGTCTTCTGCCAATCAAATTCCTTGCGAGCAAAACGCCACTTCCTTGCTGAAGGTAACTCGTCTCGTCATGTTCCAGAACCCTGTTAGAGGCGATCTGCTGGTCCATTCACCTCCTGGAAGGAGCCGTCAGAGGTCCCCCTGTTGGCTGTGGGGTTTAAATGATGCTCACTTGGTACTGATGGGTCCAAACTACCGAGTTAACCCCCTTTCCTTGACATCCTCGCCCCCACCTGAATTGGACCCATGCTTTCATGTGGTTCCACCAAATTGTGACCCAGCCAGCTGAAACGGGATCATCGGATCAGGCAATGTTTTCCCAACCTGTTCTGGTCCAGTTCTAGTCCTGTTCTAGTGACTCTGTGTGAACTGGTGTCTCGTGTTCCTGTGGGTCCTCTGCAGACCTTGGTAGGAGCCAGTGGTTCTTTGGGCTCCTGTTGCCTTCCTACCATCTGGACCCGGCTGGCCCATTCTCCTCCCATCTCCTGCTGCTCTCTGCGTATCTCTTCTTCCAGAGCAAACCTGACAGACAGTTGTGGGTTAAAGTCCCAGCAGATCAGCAGGTTCTGAAATACTCAAACCAGCCCATCTGGTACCAACAACAATCAGAGCCATTGAACTTCCTTTTGTCCTCTGATGCTCGGTTTGAACTTCAGGAAGTTGTTTTCACCACAGGTTGCTGCGGTATGATTGGTTAATTCTCCATTTAACAGACGGAACAGAAATCGTCTCTGAATGTTGAAATATGGCGGCAGGTTGAGTTAAAGACGCATCAGAACATAAAGGGCAGTCAGGAACCTGGAGAACCGACCCAGTGGAACGTTCCACAGCACCAACATGGATCCTCCAGAACCGTTCCACCTGTTCAGGAGGAGCTCTGCCTCTTTATCTTCATCATCATCAGAGTTGAGACTGGCAGGCGCCTGAAGTTCATGAAATCAGTGGAGCATCATGAGAACAAGCGGCTTCAGTAACTGGAGGAGGTTCGACCTTTATTCCTGCCACACGCTGGTGGCGGCCATGTTGTTGTTGTTGTTGTGCAGCAGAATGTGGCTGGAGATAAAGATCCAGATCGGGATCTGAGATTGGGTCAGAACCACCTGCTTGTTTTGATGAAACGCTCCGTTGGTTCTGTGGCTCGTTGGCTTCCCGGGTCGGCCCGTTTCCCCGCTGGCAGCTCTGCAGGCGCTGCTGTGGCTTCAGGTGACTGCAGCTCCGGTTCTGGTTCTGAACCCAGCCTCAGGACGGCTAACCAGGCTGCAACAGCAGAACCATGTTAGAGTTCACCTGCATTAACCGCTGTTTCAACACAGAGTTAATCTGTAAACCCAGAAGTATTTTCCAGGCAGAACGGGTCACGGATCAGAACCTTGGAGCAAACTTCATTTAGAAAACCAGGAAATACATCGAGCAAATATTTGTCACTGCACAGTTCTGGAGAACTGTTGTGAGCAGCACTGCTTAAAGAACCAAGGGCCTAGATGGAAATGATTTCAGAAGACGAGATGCGTCTACTGGAGCTGATGTCAGTAATCAGTAAAACAATACAAAACAATAACTGTTTTCAATAGCACGGAAATTCCTCATACATAAATGAACATTAACATAGTATCATACAGAGGGGGAGAAATCACGTCGTCTTGTGGTGGATAAACTTCTGGAAATTTGTGACGTACTGTGCATCCAAGAAACTTTTCTACCTAAGCAGAACCTAGAAAGACTAAACTCCCTGCATAAAAATTTTTATGGTGCAGGTGAATCTACCACTGACTATAGCACCAAGTTAGTCCGGGACAGAATTTCCAGTGGCGTTGCAGTGCTGTGGCATAAAAGATAAGATCAGCTGATTAAAGTGATCAGACTGGATGTTGATTGGGCTATAGGACTCGAGTTCAGTTTTGGAAATAAAAAGTTCATTATATTGAAAATTTATACAGAGCTGCCAGGAATCTTGGCCCCCCCTGACCAGCTGCTGTTACAATTTCTTGAGTCTGTGGGTGCGTTCACACTGCAGCCTGAAGTGACCCAATTCTGATTTTTTTGACGTAATGTGACCTGTGTCTGATCTTTTCATGGCAGTGTGAACAGCACAGGTCGGATTCTTTTCGAATGTGACCCATATCCGATACGTATCCGATTCAAATGCGACCATAACGTCCAGGCCGCATCCATCCGAACTGAACGTCACTGATTCTCAACAAATCTCACTATTCTGCTTCCTGATTCAGGCAAGCAGGAAGAAAAACAACAAACATGACGGATTATATGAGGATTAAGTCCTTAATATGTTGCTCCGGCCAGATAACAACTTCAAATATGTAAGCTAAGCTCCACCGTTAGCCTCCATGTTTACTAAACACTGAGCACTTCTTCTTTTTATGGCGGTTGGCAGAACACTGAGAATGCTGACGCTATGGCGCCCTCTACTGCGCATACGGGACACTTTCAGGTCGTTTGCCCGTTTACACTGCAGAACGCATACAGGTTGCATTTACTGGCTATGTGAACGGCCCGGCGGAAGAAATCGGAATTGCCAAAAAATCGGAATTGAGTCACTTCAGGCTGGAGTGTGAACGCAGCCTATCTGACCCATCAAAACCGTCACAATTTCAAAGGCCTGCATCTGACTTGCTTTCTTTGGTCCAATACTGATAACTAGTACAATATTTACTGCTCATGAATTTTACATGCAAGAGTAAAATTCAGTCTGCATCCAGTATGCAAGTAGGTTGCTTAAATTTTTTGTATTAGATTACTGAAATATCTCTACCAACCCCAAAGTCGGTCCTTGAGGGCCAGCATCCTGCACGTTTTAGTTCTCTCCCTGGTGGTTGTAACAACCTTTTCAGCTTGTCAATGTTCTTCTTAGGCCTCCTAACGAGCCATCATTTGATGCAGGTGCGTTAAACCAGGGAGAGAACTAAAACATGCAGGATGCCAGGCCTCCAGGACCCACTTTGGGNTAAACAACCTACTTGCATACTGGATGTGGACTGTTGGATGTTAAATTCATGAGCAGTAAACATTGTACTAGTTATCAGAATTGAACCAAATAAAGCAAGGCAGATGCAAGACTTTAAAATTGTGACGCTTTTTATGGGTCAAATAGACTCAAGAAATTGTAACAGCAGCTGGTCAGGGGGGCCCAATGTAAGCTTTTGTCAGGGGGCCCAAGATTCCTGGAGGCGCCCCTGGTCCCACTGCATGGGAGAGAAGCAGCAGATCCTCAATGTTATCAGTTGAAACTCTTCCACAGAGACCCAGGCCTGGATCAGAACCAGATCCGTGTGGGTCCAGTCCAACACCAGACGGTTGGTTCTGGTTGTAACTTGTTGTCGTCTGTTTTCCTGTTGGAGCATCACATCGGATTGGCTCTTCAGACAGAACCGGTTCTGCTCCTGATGGTGATGATGAGATGCAGCGTATGGTGCCACCATGTGGGGGCAGTATAAACACTGCATTGTTACTGCAGGCAGAGATGGAGGCAGAGCATCGTGGGAGTTGGAGCGTAGAGCTTAGCAAGATGTTTGTCATCACCAAAGTATTCCAGGATTGGTTCTAATAATAATAATAATAATAATAATATATAGTGATGTCATGTTGCAGCGTGCAGACTCTCTCTCTGCGCCTATGAAGTCTGACTCAGCCTGTGTGGAGTGACTCCAGGGGCAGGCAGTCCGACTGCTTCTGAGCAGTTCAGGTCCAGAACAGTCCTTTATACTGAATCATTTCTTCACAATGAATCAGTTCTTCACAACGACTCAGTTCTTTGTAATGAATCAGTTCTTTATAAAGAATCAGTTCTTTACAATGAATCAGTTCTTTTAATGAATCAGTTCTTCGTAATGAATCAGTTCTTCATACTGAATCAGTTCAGCTCAGATGAAACATTCAGGTGAACACCAGGCGCAGGCCAACTTACGGACAGTTAGCTAGCACTAGCTCTGGTGCTTGTTTGTCTCTGCAGTGAAACAATCGGCTGCTGCTTCAGTTTTGTACAAAGCTCACATTAATCACGCAGCGCCCCCTGCTGGAGCCGTGGCACAGAGAAATCGTGGCATGTCTTATTTGCTTTACATCTTGCTCCTGCATAAAGAAAATGGTCTAATCCAAGGCCGGTGCCTCTCACATCTATCGCTTCCCCCAGCAGCTGCCTGAGAAAAGCCACAACTAAAATTAAAGCCATTTAATCTTCTCTGTGGATGAACATGAGGAGAGAGACAGACGGACAAACGCAGCCAGAGTTCAGGAGGAAGAGGAGGATGACTGACGGGCTGCAGAGAGAAGCAACCAGACAAACGTCCAGATGAGTCGGAGAGACGGAGGGATAAAACTCCAGCTGGAGGAGGAGGAAGAAGACACAGTGGATTCATCCACTTCCTGTGTTCTAGACATCTGTGTTCAGACAAACAGGTGACCTCTGACCCCACTCGCCTCATGGCCTCAGCAAGACTTGTTGGTAAATGAACGTTGCGCTCAGATTTCCCATCAGAAATCGTGAGGTATTGTCCTTTGGTGACCCCTGCTGGTGAGCTGCAGGAACTGCAGGTTCCGTGTTCTTCAGCTGATGACGTGGTGCAGGCTTTTATTTTGACGTCAGGAAGGACTAAATAGTTTTTCCTCAACAGAGCCTCAAGTCTTTCTGTCCAGTGATTCATGTAATAAATTAAATTCACTAAATTTATTCAGTTAAAGTCGAAATGTTGGAATTAAAAACATCACTTTTTCAATTTAACTCAAAGATACAGTTTACAGTGCAGCTCTGATGACTGAAGATAATGACCTCTGACCTGAACTGGTCAAGGTTTTCTGAACGTCAGGACATGATCAATCAATCAGGTCTCTGCGTGGAACTCTACTTTTATTCTTTCTTCTGTTTTCAGATTTTTTTCACACTCAGAGGAGGAAGAGGTGAGAGCACACACACCTGGACACACCTGTACACACACACATCTGGACACACACACACACACACACCTGGGCACACACACACCTGAACACACACACACCTGGACACACACACATACACACCTGGACACACACACACCTGGACACACACACATACACACCTGGACACACACACATACACACCTGGACACACACACACACACATACACACCTGGACATACACACACACACCTGTACAGGTGACTGGGGTCAAATGTCACTGTCCGGCAGGATCACCAGCCTGAACATGCAGCCAGACATTATGGGATGGTTTAGATCCATGGGTTTGAACGGCCTAGTCAAAGTTCAGTCTGCAGACAGGCAGCCTGTGAGGTTCTGAACATTTAGGGGTGTGAATACTTTTTCCATCCTGTTGCTATGGAGACTAACCGTTCCCCCCCTCCTCCAGGTGTTCTGGCTGTGATGAATCGCCTCCGGTCCAGATCCGGTCCGGGTCTCAGCCTGCTGATGTTCTGGACCCAGTGAGGTTCTGGCAGAACTCCGGGTCGATCCAACCAGGAAGTTCTGGTGCCGCTGCTCCTCTCCTCACTGTACGGTCACATGCCAAAGGATTACTGTGGGAGCAGCGCCTCCAGCTGGACGCCTTGGCCTGAGAAACAAGCGATGGAAGGACGACCTCTGACCTCCAGACGTTTCTTCATCCCTCCTCCCTCTCTCTGTTTTGGGGACAAACGGACACTCTGGACGCTGCTCCGTCTGGGACATAAAAACTCTGAGGAGCGCCTCGGGGAACTGCAGCTGCCTGAACCGACGGCGAATGTGTGAAGTGGATTTAAAAGATGGCTGCAGATGTTGCGTTGTCCCCTCCCTCCCCTGTTGCTGTCTGACGGTGTCTGTGTTTGTATGTGACATCCACCTAACAGTCTTCAGCCGTTTGATACCCAGAATTTACTTTAACCATAACGAAACAAACGACCACAACAAGGAGAAAAAAACCACTGCAACATGTGAAATGGGAATTTTATGCTTTCATAGACACAAATATGTGGATTTATAATGAAATAAAAAGTATTTTTCTTGGAAAATGTGATTTTTGGGTGTGACGTTCGCATGAAAGAAGCATCAACACATTTACAGTTCTTGTGCAGGTTGGAGCAGCCAGGTGTAACCATGGTGACCACATGGATGTGCATTACTAACACAGCGTGTTAGCTGCTAACACTAGCCACAGCTACTGCAGGCGCCATTACTGCGCAGTTATCACCAACACAGGGTGAGCAGGAATCAATCCTGCTACAGAAAGTCAGATTAAAGCTGAGGAAACCGGCAACGTCTTGATAATCTGGTTTCTGTCAGTTCTTTAAGTTGCTAAAGATGAAGAAAGTGCTGAAAAAGGTGAAGAACTCAAAACCACTTAATTTATTTTTCTAAATGTATTGGCTTCACCGCACACCTGTTGCCATGGCAACCAGTTGACATCAGCTCTGCTAGCCAAAATAGCAGACGTTACGTTCATGTGTATCAGGAACATCAGTGCCAAAAAAACGCAAACAGAACATTGTCTGCTACAGTTGCCAATTGGTGACATGAACAAAGCAAAGGCTGATTAGCGCCACCATCCAGCCATTATCCAACACGCTGCAGGCTTTTCCACTCAGACCAGTTCAGATGCAAATGGACTAGAATCATGTTCTTTCGGCTGAATGTTCAGATGTTTCAGTTTTTAGGACTCTTATTTAATTCAGAATGTTTTTATTTATTCTGAGTTACATTCATCACTCCACTCACCGCCACATCCCGAACACGCCTCTCATAAAACTAACTATTGGTTTATTGTCAGTAATGTCTCAAACTTATATTAGCTGTCAACTAAAACATAAATCAAAGTACTAATTTTAGGACATTTTATTAACAGAAATAAATATCGATTCAAGAACAATACATCGTCTAAAACAAACTATCAAAGCCGCCCTGCGGTCATAATCAGCCTGTCTGCTCTGCTGCTCAGAGTAAGACGCCCCTCCCTTCAACATGGACTCTTGTGTGTTTGTCCAGATTTCCTTTCTGGATGAATCTTTGTCCACAAAAATCACAGGAAAACGGTTTCTCACCCGTGTGGAGCCTCATGTGTATTTTTAAGTTGGACTTGTAGCCAAACCTTTGTCCGCACACTTCGCAGGCGAACGGCTTCATCCCTGTATGTGTCCTCATATGGATCTTCAGGGACTCCTTGTGGCTGAACCTTTGTCCACAAACATCACAGCCAAACGGTTTCTCTCCTGAATGCAGCCTCATGTGGATTTTGTGCGACTCCTTGTGGCTGAACCGCTGTCCGCACAGATCACATCCGAAGGGTTTCTCCCCAGTGTGGCTCCTCCTGTGCTTGTTCAGGTTGGCCTGTTGGCTGTATCTCTGCCCACACACGTCACACTCAAAGGGTTTTTCCCCTGAGTGGCTCACTGTGTGCCGATTCAGATGCGCCTTCTGGCTGAATCTTTTCCCACAGACGTCACAACAGAATGGTTTGTCTCCAGTGTGGATTCTGGTGTGCTGGTTCAGATGGGCCTGCTGGTTGAACCTCTGACCACAGACGTCGCAGCAGAAGGGTTTCTCTCCAGTGTGGATCCTCATGTGGATCTTCAGATCGGTTCTCCTGGTGAAACTTTTCCCACAGTCACAACTAAAATATTTCAGTGCAGTTTGATCTTTACTTGGTGAACTGATGTCTTTCTGCTTCCGCTTCTCGTTGCAGTTCAGAGAACGAATGATGGAATGACCCGTCATGTGTCTCTGGAGGGAGCGCTTGCTGGCGAACTGGTTGCTGCACTCGGAGCAGCTCAAGGTCTTGTTTCCCGGAGGAGTCCAGTCGTCTTCGGCTCCGGACTCAGAACCCGATAAGGGCTTCAGGTCAGCTTCGCTGCGCTTCGATCCGTCGTACTCCTCACTTTCCTCGGTCTCAGAAGAGTTCAGAGCGTCTCTGTGGATGCTGTGGTCAAACCTTCTGCTGGACCCTGCTACTTCACCGTCCTCTTCATCACTTTCTGCCTTCGTTTGGTCAGCTGAGCTGCTTGGAAGATCATCTTCTGCTTGATGATGTGAGAACAAAGGTTTCTCTTCATCGTCGTCTTCGTCGTTCTCACCCTTCACAATGACTATATTTAAAGGGAACGCGTCTTCAGAGGGAGGGAGCTCCTCCTCCTCCTCCTCCAGGCTGCTCCACAGCTCTTCCTGTTCCTGCTTAATGCAGATGGCTTCCGGATCCGGCTGGTCCGCATCAGAACTCTGGTCTTCAGGAGGATCTTCCTCCACCAGCAGCATCAGCTGAACATCTGCAGAGAAGATGGCAGAGCTCGGATTAGTTCACATGAAGCCAAGCCGTGAAGAAGGAGTCTGCAGTCCGAGAAAACAGGCTGAAGGTTCAGTGATCAACCGAAAGTCAACCTGCAGATCTTTCTACGGCCTCCATCCTTCAGGATTCAACGACCCGAGTGTCCAGGCTGCCTAACAGAAACAACGTATTTATTACGCAGAGAGATCAGAGAAGTGTCCCTGAAGATAAAAAGAAAATATTCAAACAGGATTTTACATAAACAGCAAGAAACCATTTGGACACTTTTACTGACCTCTGAACTCCAGCTGAGAAAGAAAACCTTAAATGATTAATAGAATGTGTAAAACAGATATTTTGACACAGCCAATGTGGTCCAGCTGCTCATGGATCTTTGGCACATCCTGTGGTTCTGGTCTGCATCCTAAAGTCCAAACCCCCTGCTGGAGAAACACTGCTACTGCAGAGGAAGCTCCGTTCAGCCGCCTGGAGGGAAACGCACTGATGGCTGGTTCTGATCCACTTCCAGCTGCAACAGTGAAAAAGCTCATTGCATCTATAAAACATTTCCATGCTGCGATCAATGTCCGAT
>NW_015114246.1:126429-128046 GCF_001443285.1 Poecilia latipinna | reverse complement strand
GTAACGCTGCACAAGAACAAGCCTGAAACAATCCCCAACAAGAACGTCAGAAAAGATTCACCTTGAGATTTTAATAAGATTTCAGTTCTGAAAAGATTTGCATGTATAATGTAGATTTTGTCATATTTCATTCGTTTCATCTTGAGATGTTTCTAAGTGTATACCCATCCTGTCTGCTTCAGATCAATAACCTTGTTAATCATTACAGCAATCTTGCCTTTATGGACACAGATTTAAACACAATGTTCCAGTAAAACTTTCACGTTAAATATGATTCGGTTGAAAAATTTTGTGCACCTAAAAAAAAAGTTAGTGGTCCCAGTGCAACCAGTTAGAGGCCCGAGTTGAGTCAGCTGCAGCCAAGCACGCTGACTGCTACATTTAGTTCTTCTTTAAATGGTCATAAATGTTTGATTAAAAATCTTTGCAAGAACTTAAAGGAGAAACAGAAAGAAACAAACTAGGGATCATGGAGCCCATCTCTAAACACAGCATGCTTAACTGAATGGTTGCCATGGAGATTAAAGGAGTTCTCAAACATGAAAGAATCGACGTAAAACTCCATGTTTGTCTTTAATGAGAGAATAACAGAACAGCTCAAAAAAAGTGGATTTTACAAAATGCCCCTTTAAAATACTGGAATGCGTTTTAAGTAGGTTAAAACTTTACTTTAAAAAAATACAAACATATCAGACATGGGGTATTTATGCAATTTTTATAAATCCTAAGATTCAAAACTAATCAGCAAATTTAAATAAGACAGTAATATCACATTTAAGTGTCAAAAGACCTAAACAGATTTTAAGTTTTAATTTGGAGACCAATTTACTGCAGAGTTTTGGAGTTATTGTGTTTAAATAAAGCGGCCAAAGTGCCTTGTTGGATTACCGTGAACAACGGCGCCCCCAGTGGTCAGGCTGATGTGTTCACGTAAACAGAAATGCCACTCACAACATGGCGGCAACGTTGACCTGCTGCTCGGACGCTCGTGCGGCTCTAGCCTGCTGTCCGCAGCTAGCAGCTGCTGAACAGCAGCATGAGACCTCCGAGCTTTGCAGACACGGTCCCAGACTAGACCAGTTCACCCAGTCCACTGCTGATAATGGGAAAGAAAAGACACCAACCGGGATGTTCGGGGCTGAAAGCAGCATCCAGTATTTCGTGTCTCTGCTCCTCTGCTGCATCCAGTCGCTGTTTGACCTGCTGTCTCCACATCTCTGCTAGCTTTTCTCTCTCCAAACTTTCCTTTAACAGTTACTGAGCAGTTCCAGCTGAGCCTCAAACCGTTTCTCTTCTTTCCAGAGTTCACCAACTGCTGTCGTTTCTGTCTTACAGCTTTATTAACTCTCCCGCCGCTGCTCCGTGGACAAAAACCCGAGAAAACACGAAGGACGGCGCTCCAACTAGCTCTGCTAACTGAACACAGTCACGATTCTGCGCACTGGGGTTCATGTTAGCCTCCGGGAAACGAAACACCCGGAAATCCAACGTCAACATGTCCGCCATATTGGGAGGGAAATGCGTCCGATGTATAATTTAGTAAAGATTAGGAGCGGCTTAAGCAGTTTTAAAAGCTCTATAGTTCATTCTTCACAAATAGTTTTAAGTTTAAATATC
>NW_015114246.1:120630-121960 GCF_001443285.1 Poecilia latipinna | reverse complement strand
TAAATATCAGAAAAAAAGAGACAATAAAAACGTTTCTGTATTTCAGTAACAAACGTTTATATTCACTCAGATTAGTGTTACTTTAAACAACCTGGTGAAGGTTTGGCTCTTTAAGCTTCTGACATATGGAGAATTTTCTAACCACGAGGTTAAAGGTCAAATACAGATGGGTCTTCTAGATGGACAATGACCCTCAGCAGACCACCATGTTAGTCAGAAAGTGACTGAATGAGAACTAAGTGCACGTTCTGAGGCAGCCGTCACTAAACCACTTAGTTTCACAGTTTTGCCCTTTCGACCTTGAACACTTTGCTGCGTCCAGAGACTCTGGGCTCTCAGCTGTTGAGAGATGATTGCTTCCTGGAGGAGTGGACTGTGTTGAGGTTTTAAATTTGACCCAATTGCCAGTGTTTGCATGTGACATTTGTAAAGCGCCAGTTCGATGCTAAGACACCTACCGGATATTACCCGCACTGCAAACAACTGTCCTCCTCAGAAATGAGAGAAGAGCCAAACGAGGTGACTGTCCATGTTGGTTCAGTATCTGGAGAGTGACCAACAGGGACTGGACGGCCTCCTTCACTTCCTCCTCTGCTGTCTCTAAAACTGCAGGCAGACTACAGTTATAAACAGAGCAGAAAATCTGCGTCGTCGTTCACAGTGTAAAATTCAGCTCGACTTAAAGCAGAACTAATTTCATCAAGAGGCTTCTGTCTCAGGAATCAGATAAAATATGTTACACCAACTGGTTTAAATAGAAAATAAAATATTCAACTTTTGTTGATTTTTAGAAACAATGATTTATTCAAAAACCATAATACTAAGAAATAATAATAGTTATTCTGATAAACAGATCAGTAACCAAATATCCCTCAAAAATAATAAGGTTGTGTTTAAATTACTCAGTTTGTCAGCAGAAATAAATGTCCAAAAATTTCAGTCCGTTTCAATCAGAATAATGTCTGATATTAGTCTGCAATATTCCCCCGTTTCAATCCAAAATGACAAAGTCCCAAAAATGATGGGAAAAAATAGTGGTGCCACCAAAAATCTGCAGAAGAAAAACAAATTCCAGATCTCACCGGGAGCGTCGTTCTTCCCCCTCGGTGCCCGGATCCCATCCGGTTTCCAGACGCACCATCTGCGGCGCAGGGCGAACTCTGACTGCCGTTTGTCTTTTCTTTCTCTTATTCTTGTTTCAAATGTTCTGTGACCTTGGGTACAGCTTCAGATCCTCTTTTTACCAGATCACACAGATAAGTTTGTAAAAATTGACTGAGGCACTGCTGCAGATTACAAACAGATTATTAAATTCACAAATGTTTCATAA
>NW_015114246.1:114449-115639 GCF_001443285.1 Poecilia latipinna | reverse complement strand
TTCTCTAAAGTGAAACCAGTAAACGGCGGTCTTGATCGGCCTGCATCTGATCTCCTCAGCGATCACCTGCTTATAAATGTACTCTGTCTGCATCCTGCTCATTTTAGTTCTCTCCCTGCTGGTAGTAACAACCTTTTCAGCAGGTCAATCTTCCACTTACGTCTTGTAACGAGTCACCATTTGATCCAGGTGTGTTAAACCAGGGAGAACTAAAACATGCAGGTTACCGGGCCTCCAGGACCCACTGGTCTAGAGCAACATTATCAGTGCTGCTGCAACTAAACGTGACCTTTGAGGGAAAACGTTAAGCTGGAAGAAAATCTTTTTCAAACAATGTCACAGTGTTTTTCACAAAGTGAGGACCACTGGTTGGTCTTCACCTCCAGTTGGTCCCTTGAACCAGCCATTAAGTTTGTCCACTCTTTGTTCTTGTAGCTTTCAGTTGCAGGTGCATGTGAACGCTTGGGACTCTGCCTGATCCAACCTGAATGTTGCTTTATGTCAGTATTTGCTGCTGGCCATTCACAGACATCTCAGTTTGTTTCTCTAAAAGTTAGTGGAAGTAAACGGAGAGATGCTGAAACCTCCAGTGTTGCAGACCGACAGTCACATTAACTCTCATTGCAAAGCTCTCATTTATTTATCTTCATTTTTTAGTGATATGGACCTTCAGAGGCCATATTTCAGCAAAAATGGGAAACATCACTCAGTTTTCCTGCATCCCTGTTTATGGTTACAAAGAGAAGGAAGTTGTGGCGGCAGAGGCTCAACCAATCAATCAATCAATCAATCAATCAAAGACCTTTATATCAAAAAATACAAAGTCACAGAAACAGTCAACATTCTGCACATCAGATTATTGATCGATGTTTGGTTGGTTATGTTTCCATAGCAACTGGTTTCAGTCTGGGTTTAGAGGAGCTCAGGGTTTCTGCTGTTTTTCAGTTTTCTGGAAGTTTGTTCCAGATCTGTGGTGCATAGAAGCTGAAAGCTGCTTCTCCATGTTTGGTTCTGGTTCTAATGCAGAACCAGAACCAGCAGGTTGATCCAGCAGATCTTTAATCCGTTCAGTGATTTATAAGCAGCAGATTAAAGTCTCTAAGTGAAGGAATGTAGAACCAGGTGGTGATGACATCTAATGAATGAAGGAAAAAATTACCAACATATTCATATATTTAACTTGTCCCTTT
>NW_015114246.1:106774-110404 GCF_001443285.1 Poecilia latipinna | reverse complement strand
AACTAATAGAAAAAAATTTAAACAACCTACTTGCATACTGGATGTGGACTGTTGGATGTTAAATTCATGAGCGGTAAATATTGTGCTGGTATCAGTATTGGGCCAAACAAAGCAAGGCAGTTACAGGGGGCCCAAGATTCCTGGTGTCGCCCCAGCGCTGACCTTTGACAGCAGACTGATCTTACAGTGGAGTGCGACATCAGTTTCTGTCCACTTCATTACCTGCAGTTCTCTTCCTAATGGGGGATTCAAATTTAATTTTTCTAATCAGCACCATGGGCGTAAATCTTGAGGGTAACAATATCAATATGAAAAAAACAAAGAAAGTAATGAATCCGCCATTCATCAAAGAAAAAAATTAAACATTTATTTTTTGGACTCCCACCCCCCATTATTAGAACAATGGTTCAGTCCGATGTGTGGGCGGAGCAACAGCAGGAACGATACAGGCTCTGCTGAAGAGAGGAGCTAGCTGTCAACTAGCTAACAGCTAGCTGACAGCTGTGGCTCTGCAGCACAAACAGAAAAACAATCCAGTAGGTAAAAGATATGTAAAGCTTTTATTTCCTTTCACTGCTCAACAGGAAGAAACACATTAACAGCAGAAATCAGACTGTAGTTTGTCATTTCATCACTTTGGCTGAATCATGATAAACTGCCTCAAAACTAGCAAAACTGGCTGCATTGCGTTGATAGACCTAAGCTTGTTTGTCGAACGTAGCAAATATCTCAATCATATTTACCTCTAACTCTTACGTTAATGAGAAGAATTTGAAACAGGAGGGAGGGGCTGAGCGCTGCGAGTGGCTGACAGCTCAGTGTGTGGGAGCCGAGAGCAGAGAGAAAAAAAGTACGTTTTTATTTCTTACCATCCTCAACATGGAGCCTCTAATGACACAAAAAATCTGGATATTTTTCTATAAAAAAACTCTGGTGCTTTGAGCTCTTTATTTCCAAGATATTCATTATTTCTACCCACTTACAGATTAAGTAAATAATTTGTATTTGTAAGTGGAGTCACTCATTAAAACTTGTTTTTATTTATAGCTTTAAATTTTCATAAAGGTGTAACAGGTTATATCAGTGACTCTGAAACAAGCTCATCTAAACATTTAAGTTTTATTTTGACTTTTATGGATCTCAACAGTTTACTGACAAAAACATGTTTAGCGTCACCACTTACAGCCTGAACACATTAAAAACGTTTTAAGCCATATTTTACGTTACATTTCACTGTAACTTGGCAGACCCCCAAAGCTGCTCTTAAAGAATTTTCCTCCAATAGTGAAACGGATTCCTCCCTTGATCAGCGCTCCAACAGGTTCAAGTTCTGTAATATTTTATGAACATGTCTAAATTTAATGATGTGAGAGAAATAAAATTTTCTGTTTATTCAGTCAGTGTTTTTTAATTCAGTATTTTATGAAAATATAGCCCTTCATAGAAGGAAGGACAGTCCAGCCTCTTTAAGCCTAAACTCAGGATTTTAAGAAAATCGCCACTGATTAAATAACCGATAGTCTATCAATGAGATCAATCAACTTTAGTTAAACTCAATTAATAATCTGCATCACAAAATATTTCTGTTGGTTTAATAAAGGGTGAACATTCCTGCATTGTCTTAAAATTTACAATTCTTCCTTTGTGTATCTACATGTGATTTTTACAGCAGTCTTTTTTGAAAATGATTTGCCTCCTTCTTGAACTGCCATGTGACTATTTAAAGCAAACCACTCCATAAATCCTGTTTGTCTGCTGTGTGGCTTTGTACATGTCTGGTTAAATTGGACTTGAATCAAAATCTTTGCTCACAAATGTCACAAACTATATGGTTTGTCTCCTGTGTGGATTCTCATTAAATTTGACTTTTCACTAAATCTTCTTCCACAAACGCCAAATGGTTCATCCCATGTTGACTGTCATGTGACGGTTTAAAGCTGACTTTTTGACAAATCTTTCACAACCAAAAGGTTTTTCTCCTGTGTGGCTTTTCACGTGTCTGTCCATTGGTGTCTACACAACAAACATAAAGTGTGCGGACACACACAAAGGCAGCTTAGAGAGACCGATTCGGCTGGGTAGCCATGTTTTTTAGACTGTGGGAGTACCCAGAGAGAGCCCATTCTTGAACGGCAGAACAAGCATTTATTGTTCCCTAAGCAGTTTCTCCTCCAGTGTGAATCCTCATGTGATTTCTTAAGGCAGGTTTTGCAGTAAATCTTCGACCACATACATCACAACCAAATGGTTTATCTCGTCTGTGGATTGTCATGTGACCGTTTAAAGCAGACTTCTGAAAAAATCTTCGTCCACAAACCTCACATCCAAAAGGTCTTTCTCCTGTGTGACTTTTCACGTGTCTGTTTAGATTTGACTTGAATCGAAATCTTTGCTCACAAACATCACAACTAAACGGTTTGTCGCCTGTGTGGATTCTCATGTGGCAGTTTAAATGAGAATTTTCACTGAATCTTTTCCCACAGACATCACAACCAAACGGTTTATCCCCTGTGTGGATTGCCATGTGACGGTTTAAAGCAGACTTTCCGGTAAATCTTTGCCCACAAACATCACAAATAAATGGTTTGTCTCCTGTGTGGACTCTCATGTGACTTTTTAAAGTTGATTTTAACCTGAACTTCTGTTCGCAAACATCACAAATAAATGCTTTTTCTCCAGCATGAATTCTGATGTGATTGTTTAAAGTTGACTTATTACGAAATTTTCGCTCACAAAAGTCACAGCTAAAAGGTTTGTCTCCTGTGTGAACTCTGATGTGTCTGTTTAAACTTGATTTAACTCTAAATTTTTGTTCACAAACCTCACAACTAAATGGTTTTTCTCCTGTGTGAATTTTCATGTGTCGATTTAATTTAGACTTAACTCTAAATCTTTGTTCACAAACATCACACCCGTAGGGTTTCTCTCCTGTGTGGCATTTCATGTGTTTGTTGAGATAATCCTTCCTGTTGAAACATTTACCGCAGTCAGGACAACTATACAGCTTCAGATGTGGCTGGACCTCACTGGCTGAGCTTGAATGATCGGCCATGTGACTCTGAAGAGAGCGCTTGTTGTTAAACTGCTGGCCACATTCAGAGCAGCTCAGGGATCTGTTGACACCTGACTCAGGAGTCCTGCTCTCCTTCCACTCATCATCACTGTCTTCAGTTTCAGACCCCGAGTCAGGCTGCTCCACATCATCATCCTCTCCATCTTCCTCTCCCTCAGGTTCTGCTTTCAGGTTCTGCTGAGCTGAGCTGCTGCTTGGCAGTTCTCCATCTTCTGCTTGATGAAGATGAGAGATCAGAGGTTCCTCTTCATCATCTTCACTCTTTATGAGAACAGCAATGACTGGAGACCTGGAGGCATCAGCCTCCTCCTTCACACTGAGCGGCTCCCCCTGCTGGCTGCTCCAGGGTTCCTCCTCTTCCTCCTTCATGTGGACAGGCTCTGGGTGGTTCTGGTCCAGATCAGGACTCAGTTCTTCTTTAACCAGCAGAACCTGATGAACATCTGCAGGGAACACAGAAACAGAGTACAGATTATGAACAATTGTGGTTCCTTAATAATTCTGTTAAATTTGAGACCCAGAAATCATGGGCGTAGGTTTGGGTAGGGACGGTAGGG
>NW_015114246.1:99546-102601 GCF_001443285.1 Poecilia latipinna | reverse complement strand
CCAGAAATGTTTAACATGTATTGAAAGTCTTTCCTAACAACCTGTGAAGGCAGAGCAGCTCTTCCTGGTCTCTTAGTCCTTCCTTTTGAAAGTCATTTTATCATTCTCAGTTTCCCTCCAAATCATTATAGAATTGTGCTGCTGACGGTAAATGGACTGAACTTGCATAGTGCTTTTCCAGTCATTTTGACCACTCAAAGCTTTACAGTAGAGTCACATTCTCTCATTCACACTCACAAACATTTATACACCAATACTTCCGTAGGCAGTTTGGGGTTAAGTGCATTGCCCAGAGGCACATCATCAACATGTGGTAGGAAGAAGCTGGAATCAAACCTACAACCTTCCGATCGCAAGACGACGACTCCACCCACACAGCCACTGTCGCCCGAGTTGCTCTGTTACTGACATCTTGACTTTTTTCTCTTACAATTTTAAATTGCTCAGTTTCTGGTACAGGGTTTCCACTGGCACTTAGAAAAACATTCCAAGACTTTTCCATGACTCTCCATGACATTCAGTATAATTTTCCATGACCCACAAAGAAAAGTGTGACTGATGGACTGAACCTCACTAAGCTGAGCTACAGCGAACACGTAAAGGTGAGGCAGACAGGGAGGAAACAAATGAAAAAAATGTGGAAATGAAGCCCAACAGACAGACATGAATTGAAAAGTGTCAATTAACGCAGGAATCATATGATGATGATGTCATAAACAAAAACATATTAGCAGTAAACACAAGACTGTACATATGCAGAACTAACAGACAGGAACACACATCACAGCACCACTAGTCTTCAACTGGAGGCTTATTCGATGATTAAATAAATACATATTGTGAATAAAATAGAATAATAATATCCACTGCAGTGCGCACAGAGCCTTACAAAAGACAAAGAACAGTTCTCACCGAGAACCGGCTCTTTACTATGATCCGTAGTAAAGAATCGTTCAGAGGAATCAGATTGTTCCTGAATGTTGCCAGATCAACTCTCTATTTGCACGGTTCACAACAATCACTCCAAGTTAATGACTTTTTCTATATATATCACACACGCACACACACACACACACACACACACACACACACACACACACATTTGTCTGGCTATCTTTGTGGGGACTTTCCATTGACTTCCATTCATTTCTACAGCCTAAACCTGACCTTTACCCTTTTCCTAACCCTAACCAACCAAAACTCAATTCATACCTTAGCCCTAAATCTGACCCCTGACCCAAAAACAGGGTTTCCCCTTGTGGGGATCAGGCTCCGGTCCCCACGAGGACCGATTGGTCACCACAATGTAGTATATGTCAGGAAAATCGTCCCCACAAGGTATTACAAACAAACGCGCGCGCACACACACACACACACACACACACACACAGAAGCAAATCAGCTAGTCAGGTATTTTAAAGATTGGCAATTGGCCAGAAAATTGCAATCGGTGCACCGCTGCTTTCTTTTTAAAATTGTGATCTGTCTGCCTGTAACAGTGTTTAGGTCGAAGAGTCCCACCTGCTTTATTTATCAGGACGATGGGGAAATAGCGCCCCCCTCTCTGTGTGGTTGGTTATATACTGCTGGCTCCTGCACTCAGTGCCAGTCTGTGAAAGCTGCACAAGAGGTGAATTGCATTCTTCAGCACACCGCATAGAAATGTGTTAGCAACACATGAAACATCATTTTTATTAACTAAGACGAATAGAGTGTAATGAATATTTACTAGATGTGTGCCTGGCACCAATTTCTGTACTTTCAGTTTCTTTAATACTGTAAAACACTTCATGCCAAGTTAAAAGCTAACGTAGCACTCTGTCGTAGTGTGCTCAGTGAAGCTGAGCCGCTGCACTGATTCGAACCCGATAAGTTTCTCATTCAGGAGTTAAACTGCCTGATTACCCAGAAACTCCTTAAAAATAACAACACAATGCAGAGTTCAGAGGTTACTTGGGCCGGCCCGGTACAGTGGAGGGAAGCAGAACCCGGTTACATGTAGAATGGTTGATTACTGTAATCAATGTAAAGACCATTACTACAAGCTAAATATATTTAGGAGTTATTAAAGTATTTGAACATCTTGAACATGTCTACATATTCAACAAAACATTCCTAAGGAAGAAAAACTTGACAGTGTTCTCTATCCATCCTCTATGTACTGTATTTATTTATTCTTCTTCATTTCTATTTTTATCTGTTTCTCTCCCTCTATCAATTTTTATCAACAAAATCTCTCTCTCCAATTATCAGGTTTATTTCCTGACCAAGCTCAGATAGTCAGGTCAGTATTTCCCCTCCCACAGCCAAACCTGGTCAAAACTATAATTCAGTGATGACCTTTGGCCTTCGCCATATGATCAGGACGGTTCCTCCCGCCGCTGCTAGCTGAGGCTAAAGCTAGTTCTGCTTTTTTAACTGCACTGAGCGAGCAGAGCAGTCACGTTACTTTTCTGTGACTTTCGCTGTTTTCTTGCTCTTTCAGTTGTTCTGCTGCTTGTTTCCAGTCGAGAAACCCGTTTCAAAGCATCACCGACTGTTAGCATCGTTAACCTAGCCGCGGTGGAGGGAGGATAACTCGGCCTGTGTGGATGTACTCACCACCTGGCTTTCAAAGCGCGATCTGGAGAAGAATCGTTTCTGATTTTCTGTAAATCTGTTCCGATGCTTTAAAATTAACATCCATATTTTGACAGCTCCCTGCTTCAGTCGAGCAGCAAGAGACAGCAGCTTAGTGCACGGTAAGTTTTTATTTAATGTAATGTAATGGATATTTAGAATAGAAACGGGTTTAATAAGCAACTTTACCATGTAATGGCTCAGTTAATGTAACTTTGAAAGCACAAACCTTGGAATTTTTAACCGTCTGAAAGTGCTTTCAGACGGTTCTTTGTCGGATATTTACCCTTTAGTTTTATTTAACTGTGATACTTAACCAATACCTACCGTTTGTCTTTTGATGACAATTAAAATTCTTTTATTTTTCATTGACAGGATAAACGACAAGCATTAATAAAATGGCTCTGCCACAATCCTCGGCAGAATGTCCAATTTG
>NW_015114246.1:80093-96561 GCF_001443285.1 Poecilia latipinna | reverse complement strand
TCTAATCGGACCACTTTTTCAGTAACGAATAATCTAACGAGTTCGTATTTCAAATCCAGTAATCAGATTAAAGTTATTTTTATGTCCTTTATTTTCCATTAATACAGAAAATGAACCTCTAAACGTTACATCACTGACAGGCGGCGGTGGATGTTTCCTAACTGTGGCTAAAGCTGCTGCTAGCTGGTTTACTCATGATGGGAGGCTGGTTCCTTTGAATACAGTTGGATAATGGTAAATTGACAATGACTAATAACGGTTATCTAACACGTAAACACTGTTTTATAAAACACAGAAAGTGAACCTCTAAACGTTACAGCACTGACGGAGAGTTTATTTTTTCCTAAATGTGGCTAAAGCTGCTGCTAGGTGGTTTACTCTCCGATCGGAGGCTGTTTATTTTATACACAGTTAGAGAATGGTGATTTTACAATCGTTAATAACAGCTATCTAACACTTAAATGCTGTTATTATTAAACTTACCTTTTATTATATCCTTAAGATTATGAGAATGCGGGAATTTTTCAGCTTGGTTCCCAAGGCAAAATCACACCGGAAGTAAAGATACCCAGTTTTGAGTTATGGCGGCCATTGTCTGACGTCACTGTGAAAAGGGTCTATTGACAGGATAAACGACAAGCATTAATAAAATGGCTCTGCCACAATCCTCGGCAGAATGTCCAATTTGCGATTTTAAATATTGTTACTTGGGCAAACATCTCCTGACAAGGCACTATGTAAAAAAACCTGGAGGAGAGGAGGATCCTAATTAATTATGGATCAGGCCGGGTTAACATCCGGGGGCTCTCCTGTCCAATTGAGGGGCGTTCCTACTCCAAGTCCAGGCTGGTCACCCTGAGCTGGATCCTTCACAGATCCAGGAGCATCTGAAGGATGTTAAGAAGCAGCTCACCATCAACCAGCTCAGGGAACTCCGGGCCAAGGATCCAAATCCCCCCATGATGTCCAACATGGACGTCGAGCCAAGTGCAAGATATGGAGGAAGGTGCTTGGTCCAACTCTCCGACCACAACATGCTCAAACTGCCAGAAGCTGCAGTTAGAGCTTCAGGATTTTAGAAAAAAGTTCAGAGTCCAGCCCACGGGCCTGAAAAAGATGAGAAACCGCATGAAGCGGTTGGAGCAGGTATGTAAAATTCATTCCCATATTGAATTACCTACCTGTCTTTTCCTTCGGCCCTGGCTGCCATTTTCCAGCAGTAAGTCCTGCTGCGAAATGGCCCCACCCTCACCCAGTGAACAGGAGCTGTCCCTGGAGCCTGACAACAAGGGCTTGCCATCGAACCAAGAAGCCGCCACCACCACTCAACTTGCCCCTACCACACTCGCTGTCTTGGAGCAATTCAAGCAGTTTCCCCTGCCGATGTGTGAGTAATGTCACTGCTTGCTAAAATGACAAATTGTGCTATATAAATAAAATTACTTTACCTTACCTTAATCCTTTTTTTTATGCAGTGCAATACATGAAGTCCTATTGAGAACCACCTAACAGGCTCCTCTGGGGGTAAAAAACAAGTTGAAAATCAAAAATGGCCAGGATAATGCAGTTTTTGACCTTTCTTGCGAATGGGAAAAAAATCATTACGAACTGGAGCATCCTCTTAAACATAAAGAGGACATACGAGTAAGTCCCTCTCTAATGTATCTTAGCTAATTTTTCTGTGTTTTTATTTAACTTATACCATTTTATCCGGAGCAGGTGGCCGGAATTTCTCATCAAGAAGCGTGGTAATTGTGTCTACAGACACAGGACAGGTGTACTTTATAATATGCTGAGGTTGAAGAGGCGAGGACCAAGTGACAAGGATGAAGGATTTCTGATCAATGTAAGTTGAATGATATTGAGTTCCTGCCATTTCGGATCATGACTTACTGCTGGAAAATGGCCAGAACCAAATACCTCTCCTTTGCAATTGAGCACAAAACGAACCAGGCCTTCAGATCAGCCAAGGTCTACCTCACCAAAGAGGAGTTTGGGTGGTTAGAGAAATGGCAGAAAATACGTGCTGAAAATACGTGCTCAGTGAACCCATCTACAGAATTAGTCGTATTCAATGAGAACCACACAAAGCTCAAGAACATCCTCGTAGCACTGCAGAAGGCCTGGTCGGGGATAGGGTTGCCTGGCGCCCCGACATTTACAGATTTCCGAACATCTATTGCAACATATGTAAGTAATTATCTAACATTTTTTATTTTCAAAAGAGAACGTAACAATGAAATGTTGAAAATGTTCCTCTATTTTCCAAGGCCCAAGATCATCTTTCACCGGCTGGGAGGAAGGAGATTAGCAACACGATGTGCCACGACCTAAGTACGGTGGACAAATACTACGCCATTGATAAGACAGAAGCACAATTAGTGGAAATCCGTAAACAATTTGATCTTGTGACAAATCCGGATGTCACATGGAAAGCCCCGTCCAAGAAGACGAAAAGTCTGGGTTTTAATCTCTCCTTGACTTACCTGTGTCACTTACCTGTGTCACAGCCATTTGGCAGCAGCTAAAAAAGCTGCTTTTTTTAGCTGCTGCCAAATGGCTGCCAGTTTGCACACCCTAATGCTCACATATGGAAAGAATCAGATGTAATAAACAGTCTCTTTATATTTCAGAGAAAGGAATGGGAGAAGAGTTCCTCGGAGGAAACTCGACTCTCACTTCCCAGCGAGTCCTCGGGGGTTACTCAGTCCTCTTATGTTACTGAGAGCTCAGTAATCTCCGAGTGCTCCTATGTTACGGATTCCAGGGAGACCTCTCAGCCCAGCACTGAATCGACTGAGTCCTCCCAGGGAACCCAGGAGGCAGCAGAGGATTACGGACCCTCCAAAGAGGAGTCCAAGGCACACCATCCTCCAAGGCCACCCCATCCTCCAAAGCCACCCCATCCTCCAAAGCCACCCCATCCTCCAAGGCCACCCCATCCTCCAAAGCCACCCCAACACTCACACTGAGGTCGTTTTTTCCCAGCTCAAGTGAGATCGAGGAGGAATAGCCCGCTGCCACTCACATTGCGGTCTCGAAACGTGAGAAGAAAGAAAAAGTGAATTTTTTGAGAAGGTTTAGAGTTTAAGTGTTGCACTTTATCAGATTTTAATAAAGTATTTTTGTTTCTTTGCTTTTTTTTATTGGATTGCAGTGTGCAGTGTATTTATTTATTTGTTTGTTTGGTTTTCAAGTTCAGTGTGCAGTGTGTTTATTGGTTTGGTGTAGGGCAGGGGTGTCAAACTCCAGTCCTCAAGGGCCGCTGTCCTGCAGTGTTTAGATGTGCCACAGGTAAAAAACAGTGGAATGAAATGGCTTAATTACCTCCTCCCTGTGTAGATCGGTTCTCCTGAGCCTTGCTAATGACCTAATTATTCTTTTCAGGTGTGGTGCAGCAGAGGCACATCTAAAAGTTGCAGGACAGAGGCCCTTGAGGACTGGAGTTTGACACCCCTGGTGTAGGGTTTCCATATATTGTTCTGAATCATGTTTGTTTTTTATCATGTTAAATAAATGTTACTGTTTTCATAAATGTCTCCATTATATTCTGACATAAAGAATCATCTGTTAATGCTTCCTAAAGGCAGTTATTAAATAGAGCCAAAAATCCCATTCAAAATGATAGCAAGATGTCTAAACGCTTCATTATGTCAGACGTGCGGTCTTATGTCCGTTCTAAGCAAAAAAGATAGAAAAGGCGCTAGCAGCCTGTGGGAATCGTACCCCGGTCGCTGGCAAGGCGCTGCAGTAGATAAACCAACAAGGGTCACCTTTGCTCATAGTGCTTATGACCTCATAGCAAGTAGTTTTTGACATTGAAAAGCACCACGTCATGCTCCTTTATATCTAAATGAAAATGAAAATAATCACCAGACTACAGGAGCCATGTTGACTAAAGAGCTGCCAAATGACACTTTTAGCCGTTCCAGATTCATTGGCTGAAATAGCCACTAAACTACCGGAGCCACGTGATTGACAACATTCTGAGCCCAAGAGTAAACACTTGACCAAAAAAAGAAAAAAAAAGAAAAAGCGGTCTCCCCAGACCAGAACTGAACCCGGGTCTCCCAGGTGTTTGGGTTAGTTTTCTCCCTGGTTTAACTCACCTGGATCCAATGATGGCTCATTAGAGGAGAGCACTGACCTGATGAGAATGTTGCTTCTACCACCAGGGAGAGAGTAAAACATGCAGGATGCCTCCAGGACCCACTTTGGGCACCACTGATCTATGGAGAAACAGAAAATTCAAGACATTTGAGGACTTAAAAACAAAACATTGTCTACAGGGACTTTTATAAATATCTTCAGCTAAGGCATAAATGGAAAAGGTTATGGAAAAACAATCCTTGATTGTCAAACGTGGGAGATTTGTGTCCAGATTGTGCTGAGCTACAGCCAGAAACAAACACTGTGGAGAATTTAACCTGCAACAACGGAGCCAGCAGGGGGAGACATTTTGACTCTAGAACCTCAGAATGCAACCGATATAAAGAAATGCAGTATATACACAACGTATGCATATCTCCACATATGTATAGCAAGTTCAAGAAGGAAGCTCTGCTAGCTAACGGTGCTGCAATGCTAAGTTTGCATTAGCTAACAGTTAGCATTAGCTAAAGGTTAGCATTAGCCCAGCGCTGGGTCTCCTCAGGCTCATACCCAGTCACCTGGATACTTCACACTGTGCAGTTCCTGCTCATTTTGGCCAGAGAGTCAGGAAGATGAAAGTTTCTTTCGTGACAGCCTTCGATCCAACTGGAAAAACTTAATTTCTTAAGTTATTGTATTAGAGAGATTGAGATATTGTCTGAATGGGAAAGTTTTTACTCTTAAAAAAGATGGGAATGTGTTCCTGAGTGTCTCCAAATGAAAAGGCCAGTAATGTGATCCTGAATTATGAATATCTTTAAGTTTATATATAAATGGGTTACTTTTTTCAAATATTTGCTGTAGTTTATGTACCTGCCTCCTGTTTTTGTTTTCTATATCTGTACACGTTCTGACCTGTTGTAGTTCCTTTTTCTGTATACATTTTCAAAATATCCAATAAACATAATATTTAAAAAAACACCTTAAAGACAAAGATCACTCTGATCACTGAAACAGTAGCTCAGTCTTTGATAAAGACTTTCCACCACATTGTGTTACTGAGACATGGCTGCATATCCCCTACTTCAGCATCTCCCTGCCAGACTTCCTGTTTAAATGAGACAAAGATTTAAAGAGCAGCAGGAAAAGCAAAGCAGGAGGATCCCATATTGCTGTGCAGCCCAGACACTGAACTCTAGGAGTTTCCTCCATTCGCTGGTTACATCCCAGTGTGATGTCATCAGGCAGACCGCTTTGTGGCACGGAGGGAACATTGTCTCATCTTTAACGTAAGCAAAAACAATGAGATGCTGGTAGATTTCAGGAGAAACGGGGTCAAAGGTGAAGCCCTTTTCCATGATGGGAGGAGTGGAGGAACATAAATGCTGAAGGACCAGTTATGGCAGAACGTACGGATAAAACTATCTGTTCAAAAAATATTTTAAGGAATGTGAATAGTTGTCTCTACATTTGATGAGTAGTTATTGACATTAAATCAGTTTGAAGATCTTTTCATATTGATGAGCAGCTGAAACCAGAAGCTTATGAACACTGAATAGAGTCTGAAGTTAAANAGCGTCGCTCTGAGCAGCAGCTCCTATAAGGAGCTCAGCTGATGTTTGCTAATTGCTGCTGGCTAGTCTGAAGGATCTGACTAGCCAGATGACCAGCTGACTAGGCAGCTCCTCCTTTCATCTGGAGGAGCTGTGCCTCAGAGGCGGGACTAGGTCCACCCGGGCGTTTTAACAACTGAATGGTTGCTATGGAGATCGAGGATTTCTCAAACAATAAAGAATCGAAGCAACACTCCAGGTTTGATTCTGATGAGGGAAAAATATAAAAATGTTGATTTGACATAAAACTGCCCCTTAAATACAGGAACATCTTCTGTCTATGAAAATCCAACTTTTCAAAATAAGTAGAGTAAAAACAGTTTCTATGTGGTTTGAATCTGAGGTCCGTTTCCTGTCTGTTGAAACGTTTCTGGATGTTTTGGATCGACTCAGTGATGGTTTCATGCTCTTATTTAATGTTTGTGTTTTTAGAAGAGCTGAATAAAGTTCCCTGAGTGGAGAAACAGGCCCACAGCATCACCAATCCCCCACCGTACCCTCCAGCAGCCAGGAGATGCTTCACAGTGTCACACCAGACCCAGCTCTACCAAACGGTTTCATCTGAAGCAGCCGGAAAGAACAACCTAAACTCATGAACAACTAAATGCTAAGAAACACGAAAAAGTGAAAAAACCAAAACCAGCCAGGATCCTGCATGACAAGAACTCCAGAATTCAACTTCCAGGTTTAAATCACTTTCTACCTGAATGTACAGCTACTGCAGCTGATCCAGGTGTTTGTGTGTCGGCCTGATGTCTCCCGCTTCCTCTCATCTTCCCAAACAGGAAGTTACAGACAAATCCTTGAGTAAAAAGGTCAGAGGTCAAATGGCCTCACAGGGATTTCCTTCAACAGCAGAGCAGCCTTTATAGATCAATATCATCCAAAAATCCGGGATGAAGAGTCAGACACACACACACACACACACACCTGTTCCTATCAGATATCTTACAGCGCCTCCAGCTGTGGAAAAGCCCAGACTTAGCGCGGGTCTACCTCCCCCCAGGGCCGGGGTGAGGAGCGGCTCTCCCCGCTCACCTTCGAGCTGAGTCCGGTTCTGGTCCCCTGGTCCGGGCCGGAAGTCCTCCACCGGTGAGGCGCGAACACCTGGCGGTCACTTCAGACGCTCCTCCAGCCTCATCACGAGGAGCGCGAGGACGGCTGCTGCTTTCAAGCGCGCGCTGAAAGCTGGAAATAAAACCAACGAAGAAGCGGGCAGAAACGTCTGGACTCCTCGGAGCTCCTCGGCTCTCTGGTGCGTCGGAGTTTCGGTCTAACTGCGGTCCTCCCCCCGCTGAAGCTGCACCAGCTGGCCGCCGCTGGAGGAGACGGTGGCCGCTCCCCCAGCGACACCCAGCGGCCAAACAAGGAAGCTGCAGGCTGCAGGCTGAATGTATGCACAATGTTATTAAAATGGACTTCAGGGGGAATTTTTCTGCCCAAGAGCAGACATTTTCAGCCTGAAAGTAAGATTCAAGAACAATTCCCCCATACAGACTAAGTTCATTGTTGTTGCAACATTACTTATACAATAAACAAAGTGAGAAAATTTCGATGTTTCTGCAAATATGTAAAAAGAAATCAAAATTCACAGCGTTAACCAGAGGCAGACGATTTGTTTTAGTGTGGAAAACATAAAATATGATTTATGAAGTGGCTAGAGAAATACTTGAGTTGTTTGTAATGTGAGTGGTGTTTATTAAGGCCATTGTAGATTGAAAAAAGAGTACATTTTGACATTAATCTCATCATTTTCCTAGAAATAACTTGGAAATTTTCTGAGTTTGTAAAGTCAAAGATTTTTTACTTTTGGAAAATTTCTGACTTACAGAAGTTGAAAGTTTTTGCCTTCTTGAGCTCAGAAATGTCCCAGGTTTTTTCTAGAGATTTTCTGAGCTTCCTTTTTTAAATCTACAACAATAATCAGCTGTTCGTTTATCTTGACCATTTAGTTGTAAAAGTGTTTGAGAAAGCCCCTTATGTTAGCTCTGCTGCCCTCTAGTGGCTGAATATAGCATGTGTTGAAAAATAATCTAATCCGTCATAGAGGTTCAGATGTTAATGAAGCAGGCCGCACTGTGATGCTAAAGTGTAATGGTTCAATTAAAGTATAACGGTGGGAAACAGTTTCGGTTGAGGCTTGTGTGTTTGACCTTTGAACTTTAAATGGCAAATATTATCCATTTGGGTCCCTGGAAGGATAAGAAATAACTTTTTTTTGTTGTTGCTTTTTTAAAAACTAGATGGAATTTGATGCCATAGAAAAAGATTCTCCATATTTATTTAATTTTGGCACATGATATCCCACAGTTATCAGTTTGCAGAGTCCTGCATCTATTTTTAAAAGCACCAAATTCTTCCAGTGGATTCCAGGTCAGTCCTGTTTCAGTGCCAGTTGCTGCAGCTTAACAGTCAAAACTGAACAGCAACAATTTGGGTTATTTAGCCTGTTATAAGAGAAAAAATGGGGTTCATTTTTTAAAGTCATATTTTTATCATGTTATTCATTCGGAATTCAACCGGAAGTGGACTATCAAAATAAAAGCTGTATCTGGAGCTGTATCTCTGCTGCTGGTAAAACATCTGCACCGCCTTTAAAACTGTCATCTTGTTTAAACATGAAATGATCAAGAAACCAGTAAAGAGGATAATGGCACGTGAATTAGCATTTTAGCTAAATGGTTAGCTTCAAACTAAATATTTAGTCTGAAACTGTGACATTTATAGATGAATGAATAACATGGTGAAAATATGACTTTGAAAAATTAATTCCTATTTTTTCCTCATTTAATCTGAATTATTATTAAACTGGTTAACGTTACAATCTGCGCTCAGAGGAATCGCTCCAGTTCCCGCTGCGATTCTGAGTTCAGGCGATTCTTGTTTAGTGAATCCTTCATCCAAGACTTTATTTAACAATTGAACAGAAAAATGTTTCTATTCTTTCCTATCTGCTGGGCAGTGATGTCAGGGCGGGGCGGGTTCAGGCCGTCCCTCTGCTGGGAGATAATCTTTCTCTCCCACCTGCAGCTTCTCCTGGTAAAAACTCAAAACTTTGATCAGCAACACATCAAACTGGTTTTCATGTCAGAAAACAGGGAAACGGATTAACTCAACATTAGTACAGGAAATTGATTGTTAGAAAACAGCAGAGAACAAGAAAAAAATCATATTTTTCTACATTGATGCATTGTTTTAATCTGTTTTATAATTGTGTATATGTAGTATTAATCAATTTTGTTTTGTAACCAGGTTGCTATGTACTGCAGACTTCTGCCCAGGTCCCCCTTGAAAATGAGATCTAGATCTCAATGGGGTTTACCTGGTTAAATAAAGGAAATAAAAAAAAATAAATAAAAAAAATTTACTGAAAAGTTGCTGATGTTCTGCTCATTTTGAGGTTCTCACCAGTCTGAAACCTGCTGGGTCATGTTTAATCTAAATACTGAAAGTTGCAGGAGTGTGAACCGAAGTTGGGGTCAGCTGGTCGGACAGAGCGAAGATCCTCAGTGTTATGAGATGCTTCACACGCTCCATCCTGCAGATGACCAACTTTATCTGCTCAACAATGTTTACGTTTGTTTCTCTCCTGAAGTTAAAATTTTCTTACTTTGACATTTAAAGTTATTAAAAGATGTTTTTAAACATAAATATGTTGACGTATTAGTGTCTTTTGTTGTTGTCAAGTGTTGACAAGATGAATGTTGTTTATTTATTTCAAAAGCAAAATGCTCATTACAAAATATGCCAGTTAGCCATCAATGCTAGTTTTCATCTGTAGTCTCTTATGTTATTATCAATATAAAAACAAGATGGTGCAGTGCTAGCAAGCAGAAGAGAAAATAATCATAAATAGAAAAAAAAACACCCTTGAAAACATATTTGGTTACATATTTGAAAAGAATAAAAAGCCATAAGCTCCAGCAGTTCACCACATTAAAATATACTTTAACCCATAATTTTAAATTAGTAGAAAATAATCAGAATAATGTTGTTGTGCTTTCTGGTATTTTATTCCAGCCACGAGGAGCTTCTTCAGGTGAGATAATGTAACTAAAGGTGAATAATATTTAATACCACTAATTAATAACCTGGATGAGGCTTCAGTTCAGTTAGAGGAAATCCCCAGGAGACGCGACACAGTTTGCTACTGGAGCAGCACAGAAGAGGGACGATAGCAGGGGCTGCGGCGCCCCGCCCTGCCCGGCGCCCCGCCCTGCGCTGGCGAAGGTCTGATAAGGCAGATCAACAAGGCTGAAGCTTCATGGCTCGTTTTCCCTCCAACAGGAATTATTGACCTTTTTCTGGCTCCTTTCAGCCGTTTGGCTTAGATGAAGTTAGTTAAAGTTAGTTAAAGTGAGTGAGTTAGTTACAGGGTCAGTTAGCCGTTTAGCTAAAGCAGTGATAAAATGGTTGATGACTGCGGGGAAGAGTCTCGGTGACTTGGGGCAGGATGCTGTCCAAGAAGGAGAAAAAGCTGATTAAGGAGATCTGGGAGCGTCTGACTCCGGTGGCTGCAGACATCGGCTCTGACGCGCTGCTCAGGTAGGGCGGCTTGTTCCCGACTCATCTGTGATGAAGCAACGAGCCTCTGTCATTATGACTTTGGGTGGAATAGTTCAAGTCTGGGATGGTTTTTGTTACACTGTAAAACTGAACAGTAGTAATTTGGGTTATTTAGAATGTCATACGACAAGTCATGTTTTCACCATGTTATTCATTCATTCATAAATGTCACAATTCCAAACTAAACCTTTAATTCACAAACTAAATATTTAGTTAGCAAACTAAACATGTAATTAATGATAAGATGACAGACTGCAAACTGTGCAGCTGGTCTGCTCCTTATGGATCCAAGCTAATTATTTAGCCTCTTAGCTCAATATGTAGCTACAGTTAAATATTTAGTTTGTAAGCTAAATATGCAGATTACAAACTATTTATATTTAGTTAGAAATTAAGCATGTCGTTTGTAGTCTACATATTTAGTTTGCAAACTAAATAGCTAAGTAAACATGTAATATGAACGATGACTAATTTGTGAATTAAATATTTAACTTTCAAATGATTTACTTTCAAAGTAAATCTTTAGTTTATGATCTAAATATATTAATTTGGAACTAAATATTTAGTTTGCAAATTAAATGATTAGTTTGTGACTGAAATATTTAGTTTAGAACTGTTACATTCATAAAGTTCTGGATAAGGAGGTGAAAACATGACTGAAAAATGACCATTATATTAAATAAACTAAATGATTTCTTTTCCTCTCGCCGTCTGGACCTGGACACGACCCTGTTCTTCTGTCCTGCAGGATGTTTGCTTCGTATCCGGGCACCAAGACGTATTTCTCCCACCTGGACATCAGCCCTGGCTCCGCCCACCTCTGCTCCCACGGGAAGAAGATCGTCCTCGCCATCGCCGAGGGCGCCAAGGACATCAGCCAGCTGACCGTCACGCTGGCGCCGCTGCAGACGCTGCACGCCTACCAGCTGCGGATAGATCCCACCAACTTCAAGGTCAGGCTGGGGTCTGTGGTCAGGGTCAGAGGTCAGAGGTCAGTAATCATAAGAAACTTTATCCTCTCCAGACAGACATGTTCCTGGAACCCACCTGAGACTTTCTCACAGTTTCACCTCCAGGTTGTCGGCGTTTAAAACTTTAATCTGAAAGTCGTGTCTTTAAAACGTTAGAAAATACTCGTCTCTGCGGAGGTTCAGACCGTGGTTCCCGGGCTCAGTGGAGCCCAACGTGGGTCCTGGAGGCCCGGGATCCTGCATGTGTCAGTTCCTCCCTGGTTTCACTCACCTGGATCCAATAACGGCTCATTAGACGAACTTTGACCTGCTGAGGAGGAAGTGGAACATGCAGGACCCACTGAGGGCTCCACACACACACACACACACACAGACACACACAGACACACACACACACACACACACACACAGAGACACACACAGACACACACACACACAGACACACACACACAGACACACACACACAGACACACACACACAGACACACACACACTCGGGTGTTTCCTGTTGGTCTGTTTTGAACCATTTCTCTGTTTTTTCCTTTTTGTTCTTCCTGGTTTTTGGTTTTTCTCTCTGCAGCCGTAGAAACAAACTTCTTCTTTTCTTTCTCTCCGTCTTTAAACATTTTGCTTCTCCTCTTTCTCTTATTTTCCTCTTTTCTTTATTTTTGGCTCTTTGCGTTTGTTGCATTTGAAATAAACCCAGTAAAGTTTTTTTAATCTATTGATCAAGTGAAATATTACATCTGTAACGCTTCACTTGTGAAAGTGAATCTGTTGGGATTCTCTGACTTTTTTATAAAATGTTTTAAATCGTTTATTTTTTCTTTCCACTTCACAGTGGAGTATAATCTGGTTAAATACATTAAAATTTGTTTTGGAAAATAAGAAAATGTGATAAAGGTCGTGAAGGACATTCATTTTATTGGACAACTTATTTATATGTAATCAATATGTTTGATTAGTGACATTTAATCAAATATAAATGTGATTATATTTTATAAAATGTAATCACATTTATATTATGTAGAAATCTGATACATATAATAAACAAAAGTAAACTATTTAATTCAGAAAATACCAATAACACTGACATTAATGGTTTCAGGGGAGTCACAGTAAAAGGGCTGAATTTCATGCCACACTTTTCAGATTTTATCTGTAAAAATATTAGAAAAACATCTTTTCACTCTTGACCTCTGACTTGTGTTGATTTATCTCATAAAATCCAAGTTAATTAAAAAAAGAACATAAAAACACATCTAGGGGAAGTTTGTTTCAATTTATCAAAAACTAAAACATATTTAAAATGTATCAGAATATTTTTAATGATAAGCATTTATTAATATTTAGACATCTTTAGTTTGGACACGTAGAAGTCAAAGGTCAAAGGCGGAGGTTGGCTTGGCTCCACCTTGTGGTCAGATGGAGAAAAACATCCAGAAAAAGCTTTTATAAACAAATTTCTGTTTTGAATTTCGAGGTTTGTAGAAATATTATGTTTAAAAATCTTTAACATTTAGTTGGTAATAAATAAAATAATAGATCTGAGTGGATCGTAGATATTCTTCTGTACTTTCAGACCTCAAGCCAGTTTTTAGAAACAATATAGTAAGTAAAGTTTATTTATAAAGCCCAAACAAAGTGTTGTACAATAAAATTCAACCTTAAAACCCTACAAAACACAAAACCACCAGAAGAAACACAAGAAAACCAAGAGATAAAAACCTGGGAAAGTAAAAATGTTTTAGTTGCTTTTTAAAAACAGAGTCAGAAAAACGGAGCTGCAAGGCCAACGGCTCCACAGCCTCGACTGAACGACCGCTTTAGGTTTTAACCGTTCCTGGAACAAGCAAAAGATTCAGACTGAGAACGAGCAGCAGAATATTTAGTTAAAAGTTGACAAAGGTAATCAGGAGCCTGGCCAAACGCTCTGCATGTCAGCACAAGAACTTTAAAACGAATCCTAAAATCAGAGCCAGTGCAGTGAACAGGAGAGAAACGACAGGATCTCCAGAGAGACGTCTGGCTGCTGCGTTCTGTGGAGATTACAAACGTGAAGCTGAGGATTTATCCAGGTAAAAAGGGCATCACAGTAATCCAGACGAGACAAAAGCATGAATGATTTTCTCCAGATCAACTCTGGAGAGCATTCGTCTGGTTTTAGAAATGATTTAAATGAAAGAAACAAGAACAGGAAACAGCCTTAATGTGAGTCGAAGCCTGATGATGACACCGAGATTTTTTACCTTTGATTTCACTAGCAGGCAGAAGGAGGCAGTCGTCCGGCTGATATTGTTGTGTAGGTGACTGGGAGCAATAATCATAGTTTCTGACTGGTGTTTAGAACCAGAGAGTCACTGATACGGACAAACCCTGGACGAGGACGGCCGACCTGTCAGGTGGTCTGAATGAAAAATACAACTGAATGTCATCAGCGTAAATATGATACGAGATAAACGAGAAAAAAAAAAAAATATATATATATATATATACACACACACACACAAAAGTGGACCCAAAACTGAGCCTGGTGGCACCCCACAGGTTAAAGGGGAGGATATAAGTGAATAAAAACCTCTTTGTTTCTTTTCTGGAATGTGAGTTAATGGTTTCTCCTGCAGCTGGTTTCTGCTCCAGTTTTTATTCGTTGCTCCTCTCTCTCTCGCCCTCCTGCAGCTGCTCTCTCACTGTATGCTCGTCACGCTGGCCTGCTACCTGGGGTCAGAGTTCACGCCGGTCGCTCACGCTGCGATGGATAAGTTCCTGTCAGCCTTTGCAGCCGTTCTCTCTGAGAAATACAGATGAGACTCAGCCACCATTCTGGATCATATTTACATGTAAATGATGTATTGTGTTATTGTTTCATGGTTTTCTTATAATAAACAGCTGCAGCATAAATGAGTCATTTTTGTTTTTATTGTATAAACATTTATTAAACCCGTCGTTTGTCTTTCTTTGTGTCTCCTGGTAAAATGCTGATAATGTTTTTTAAATTTTATGTTGACACATTTAATTACAGTTTTATGAACATAAACTGGAGATGATAAAAAGATTTTTAAAATTATATTTTATGAAAATAATTTTCATGTTGGTTTTACAACAAATCTACTCTTAAGCATAAGTATTAATATATTCAGATTCCAATGTTGATTCTAATTTCCTGGAGCTTCTCTGTGGCGGACCACAGGGCCGTGTGCTCGGCCCAAACCTTTGTTGTTATGGATTATGCAGAAACAAACATTTCAGATGAAATAACTATTAATAAAACTGAAAGCGTTAAAACAGAGTAATTTATCAAACTTCATTAATCCACTGAAAGTATAAATTATTTCCATCCAAACTTTATTCACATGTTGGAAATTAAATAACCAAAATGTGAACTAATGTGTGTTTGAAAATGTAAAGGCCCAAAGATATAAAAACATTTATATCTGTTATAAAAGAAAACCAGCAGAAGAACCATGACGAGGAATTCAGACACTCATAACTAGAAAGTTTTGATCATATTGAAGATTAAAAAAAAAAAAAAAATCATTGCCACGTTTGGAGAACCAGAAAAAATAGTAAATTAAGCAACAGCACCACCATGTGGCCAATCAGCAGAACGCTTCCTGCAGAAAAACGACCAGTCTGAGCAAAAGTGAAAAGGTTGACTTTTGTGGCCTAGTCAAAGTTTAGCGTTAAATCCAATTGAGAATCTATAGCCAGATTTTTTAAGTTTCTTTTGTCATGTTGCAGGTTGAGCTGGAAAAACCAAACGCAGCAGAGGAAGAAATCTGAATAAAAATGAAGAACAAAAACTTACGAACATGACAGAAAAGGAGCAGCAGCTGATTGGCCAGCGGGTTGCAGGTGACGTCACCTTACAGCCAATAAATCAACAATGTGTTGAAAAATGAACATCACGAGTTTCTGGCATCTGTAATAAATCTACAGCAAAGTATCAAATAAATAAATAATAATAATTCATCTGAATATTATAGAAAACTGATGGAAACTGTGAATGAGATGAAATTTATTAGATTTTTTATTATAAATTATGAATATTTTTAAGAAGAAAGAGAAAAAGAAAGAAGCGCTGTCCATGGTGCTGAAGCTGTTATTCCTCATGTTATTTATGATGATATTTATAATATTATTCATAATATTATTTATGATGTTATTTATGATATTGTCATTATGAAATCAGGCGGATCTGTCCTTGACTGTCTCTGGAGCTAAAAGGAGAATTTATGTTTCGTAAAAATCTATTTTTTCCAGATCTATTAAACTTGTTTTTTCTGATATGATGATATGATTTCCTGATGAATGAATTTTTAAAAATGTATTTAGATTTTCCAAACAAAGCTCTGGTTGCTTCTGCTGCTCTTCATCACATGGCGCCTCCTGCTGGATCAAACCAGCAACTGAAAGTTCAGCTTAGAGACGGAGGAGAAACAGGCGGGAAGAAAATATTTATGAAATTAATTTTAGGTTTCCTACTTACAAAAACAACAAATATCAAGCTGTTAATAACTAATAGACCGCTGATTGATGGATGTTTTTCTTTAAAATTGTCATCGTTACTTTTGCACTACAGATAAATCAAACAATAATACATCAGTTATGTTTGGATTTATTCGACTCAAACTTCCATCCATGTTCTTTACACCTTTTCCCTCAGTGGGTCTGGAGGGTTGCTTCAAACTATATGAATATAAATGTTTAATATGTTATATTGTTTATATTTTGAATTAATTGATATTCTTATTTAATATTTTGGCCCCTAACGGAAAACAGCTCAGAGTCTTAGAACCGAAACTTATAATAATAATAATAATAATAATAATAATAATAATAATAATAATAATAATAATAATACAAAAGTGAAATTCTCGTCGCTGAAATGAATAAAACTTGATTCATTTACTTATTTTATTTTTTGCAACATGAACGCGTCATATCTGGTTCTGGTGTTTGAACAGAGGAGTCAGGAGAACGTTCTGCTTTTTCTCAGCTTTTATTTCTTCCTAGAGTCAGAGTCGCTTCCCGGCCGGGCGCGGAGCTCCCCTCCCGGGTTTGGGCCGCCGCCGCCGGGTTCAGTGGTACTGCTTCCCCAGGGCGGACACCACCACGGCCAGGAACTTCTGGAAGGTCGCCTGGATCTCCGGGGTGAAGCCGGAGCCCATCTTGGAGGCGATGACAATGGTCAGGCAGTCAGCGAGTAGCTGCGGGAGGAACACGC
>NW_015114246.1:67610-75299 GCF_001443285.1 Poecilia latipinna | reverse complement strand
ACCTTTCCACCGTTAGGATTTTTCCTTTTTGCCTTCAAAAAGTCTAAAATTCCATAAAAACCATTTAAAGGAAGTGACATCAAAGGTTTTGACGTGAATTCAACCATGAAAACAAAGTAAGCTTCAACTGTCACCATCTCTGTACTTTTTCTTATCTTAAATGTGTTAAACCTGGATGAGTAAAGCTTAAAGTTTCACCCTGTTAGGACGGATTGTGAAAAATGTTTATTCAGTAGAATTTAAAAAACATTATATTAGATTTAGTCATTAAAGGTTTGTTATTCTGTTGAAGGTTAGCTAGCTAAATGTTCACCACATAAAGAGCTACAGGTGGATTAGTTAGAAAAGTTTCACCCTGTTATGGGTGGAAAGTCATCATTTTAAGTAAAATGTCAGATGATGGAACAGAGTTGCAGAGTAGTCTGAGGTATCATCAGACGTCTTTTTGTCTGTTTTCATTTCACTAGTTGCCCCCATTGACTCCTGTCAGGGGAACATCCACTACAGGGATGTCACCTGCTTAATACTCTGCCTATACTTTGACTTGAAGGAGGCAATCCTGCAACCAGTGATGAAAACCGTCAGATTTAGAATCGAACACATTGATTTTCCACCCTGTTATGGGTCAATAACAGGCTGTGATGTTCCATTAATATTTAATAAAAACACATTTTTATTAAATGTTGTTACAGAAACATTAAATACTGTGAATTTTTCTGTGCCATGTTGGGAATTGAAGACCAATAAATGCACATATTGATATACGTTTTTAAAATTACCAATATTTTCAATGCTGTCAGTAATAATGAGTAAAAAAACATTTTTTTCTTTACAATAAAGACATTAATGATTCATAACTACATGATGTTTTACAATTTCAAAAATAAAACATATTATATAGTAAAAGGGACACACTGTTTAAGAAAAAGTCATTATTTTTCTAAATTTAAATGTTTAACTATTTGTGGTCTGTCTGTAAATGTTCCTAACAGGTGGAACACATTCAGAGACACTGGTGAAAAAAACACCTGTAATTATTAATTCATCCAGTCCTGAACTTCCCCATTGTTCATTTCTTATTGTTAAACATGTCAGTGTTGTAACACAATATTTAAAACTTAAAACATTCATTTTGTTTAAATGTCCTGAAGCTGAAAAAGAATCCCCCTGTTACGCTGCTGCTTGTTCTTCAAAAATTCAGAGTTGTACATTAAAACTAATAAAACAGACATCAAAACAAAACATTAAAGTGATATTATGATCATCATGATCAGTTTTTATCTAATATTTAAAGAAGTTTTTGTTTTTCGTTTCTTCAGAATAAAAACGAGTCGTTTAATTTCCTCCGGGTTGTTGAAGGTTTTCGTTTCTCTGCAGCGTTTTGCTGCTGCAGCTGTTATCTACCAGCCCAGCCGCCTCTTATCTGCACCGCCTCCCCTCCACAGGCGGTTCTGGTTCTGTTGGACCAGAACCAGAACCTGAACTCCCTGATAAAAGATGCAGGCCAAGTTTGGAGCAAAGATAGCAAATGAATTTATAAGACGAGCCAAAAATGAGCAATTAAAAAAATACAATCAGAGAAAATCTGAGAAGAAATCTGAGAGGATTTTTAACTGGAAGGAAAAACTGCAGCTGTTATTAACATCATAAAATATTAATATGATTAAATGTTAGAGGAAATAAACTAACATGTTTATGGTTCACTGGGACTTTAATAAAATAAAATGTATTATAAAAACAACAATCCTCAGCGGATTTTGACACTATTTAATTATTCTGTTAATTAGTTAATTAGTTCATCACTTTTCCACTTTTTTCAGTTTATTTGAGGAGAAAAAACAAAGAAACATTAAAATCAGTTTTTACACATTTTGATTCATTTCATTTTCAGGATCATTTTCCTCGTCTCTCTGGTTTTATGTAAAGTTTTTTTGTAGCTTTTCACAGACATAAAATGACAAAACATTGAATATTAAAAAACATTAAAACGTTTGAAACAGAATAAAATAAATAAAAATGTTTCCAGTTTATTAAAATCCTCCAGAAATCAGGATCAAACTGGAGAATATGAACCAGAAAACTGATTATTATGATTTCATCCACCTTGATCAAAGCCTCCCCACAGCATGATGCTGCCTTCACCGTGCCTCAGGTTTTCTGACGTTTGATTTCAGAAAAACTGAAAGTGAATAAAAGTTAAAACTGATCAGAATTTTATTTTTATTATTTATTTTCTTATTTGAATTATGATTTTATTAATTTGAGTCCAGAAAGACTTTTGATACTTGAAAGTTCATGAGTTTTGAATGTACCGTCTCTCAGCTGTTCTCTGATTGGCTGTGACCTTTGACCTCTTACAGTTTTTCTATCTTTGCCTCCAGGGTTCGTTCCTGATGGTGTTTCTGCCTCCGCCCGTGATGCCGGCCGCTGATAGGGGCCCCGCTGCTGGCGCCCCGCCGCCCAGCCTCCTATCAGCCGGGCCGGACCGGGCCATCTGCGTCAGCGGCGGCGGCGGCTGGCGCCAGCGCTGTGGGAGGGACGTTCGGGCCGAGGGGATTTAAACGGAACCGGGAACAAACGTCAGACTCAGGCAGAGACCGAGACGAGCAGAGATGAGTCTGACGGACAAGGACAAGGCTGCGGTGAAGGCGCTGTGGGCCAAAATCTCCAAGGGGGCGGACGCCATCGGGGCGGAAGCTCTGGCCAGGTAGGTGACCCGACACCCGGCCGCACCAGAACCAGAACCAGAACCAGGAAATGTAAATGTAGAACTAGAAAAGAGAGTCGTTTTGTTCACGGTTCCTCTGTTTCAGTTCTGATCGCAGCCTAAAGCTGAAATAATAATATTCACTCTGACGGCATTTCCATGACAACCACAGCAAAGATTTGATTCAGAGTTAAAGACATTCAGCTCGGCAGCAGCTTCCAAGATTGAAATAATATTTAATATTTAATGATTCTTAAAGATTGATTAGATGGCTTCAGTCAGAGGCTCCTTCAGAGCCGCTGTAATACAGACTGCTACAGGAGATCTGCCCTGCCTGCAGTCATCAGTGTCTACAATAACACTCTGAAAATTACATTTATTTTTAGTTACAATATTTAATTTTCCATTGGGATCAATAAAGTATGTTTGAATTTTATTTGGGAAACAAACATTTTCATTTTCCTCCAGTAAATCTCATTTCTTCTGTCTTCAGATTTCTCATAATTCACACTTTGTCTTTGTGACCTTTGACCCCTGTTCTCCTGCAGGATGCTGGTGGTGTACCCCCAAACCAAGACCTACTTCTCCCACTGGCCGGACATGAGCGCCGGTTCCGGTCCCGTCACCAAGCACGGGAAGAAGATCATGGGTGGAGTGGCGCTGGCGGTGGCCAAGATGGACGACCTGTCCGGCGGCCTGCTGGAGCTCAGCGAGCTGCACGCCTTCCAGCTCCGGGTGGACCCGGCCAACTTCAAGGTTCTGACCCGTTCTGGCCCACCCAGACTCGGCCCGCTGCTTCACGGTGCTCCGGTGTGACGTGACGGTGTGTTTGTCCGCAGATCCTGGCGCAGTGCCTGCAGGTGGTGATCGCCATCATGTTCCCCAACGACTTCACCCCGGAGGCTCACGTCGCCCTGGACAAGTTCCTGTCCAACGTGGCGCTGGCCCTGTCTGAGAAATACCGCTGAGCCGCTGCAGCACATGATGCAGCACGTGATGCAGCACCATGAACAACCTGACAGAGCAATAAACAGCTTGCCGCCCAACATGTCTGCTTCTTTTATTTACACTTTCCTCTCAAAACCAACAAACATGTAACTGTTAAAATAATTTATTTACCTTCATAGAGAAAAAATGTGAGTTCATGTCTTAAAGTCATGTTAATATATCATTTATTTATAATTTAAGTACAAATTTATATACAATTACATATAATTTATATATATATCAACATGTTACTTGAGCAGCAAAGTCCATATAAAGATCCCAAATCCCAAAAACAGCTTTTATTTTGATATTCCACTTATCAACAGGATAATTTGTATATTAGCTAAACATCCAGCTTCAATATAAATACTTAGGTCTGAACTAAATATTTCATTTCTGAATTAAATATTTAGTTTGTGACTCTGACATTCATAAACGAAGGAATAAAATGGTGAAAATATGACTATAAAAGACGAACACCTAAATAAACAGAATGATTGTTTTCATTTTTCTAACTTTAGAAACGGATCCCCATAAACATTGACCTCTGTTTTTATTACTGATAAAAAATCAACAGTTGTAAAAGTCAGAAACATCCATGAAACATTATAAGAGTCAAAAGTTTGCAGAGATAAAGTTTACAGCTCCACAACCACAAAGAGAAAATTATGACTTCAGGACGATTCGTAACTTCTGATCTCCCAGGACGAGCCTGAAACGGAACGAAGGACGTGGCGGTCAAGCTTCTCGTCAAGGTTTGATTTATCATGCAGGTTTAGTGCAAAGCGTTACCTGACCAGAGCAGCGGCCGCCGCCCCGCCTGTGATGGGGCCCACCCAGTAAACCCAGTGGTAGGTCCAGTGGTTGGCGATCAGGGCCGGTCCGAACGCCCGGGCGGGATTCATACAAGCTCCTGAAATATCAGCTCTGTGTTTCCACAAAACGCAATTTAGTTCTTCATTAAAATGTCTACAAATAATTATTATACTCAGAAAAATAAAGAATGATAAGAGATAACGGTAGACCTTCATATTCAGGAGAAAAAGTACATTTTATACATATTTTGGAACTATTGAGCAAACCTTCAAAAGCCCTTTGACCATAAATGTTTTTTGAAATATGAACTTTAAGTCAAACAAGCAGAAGGAAAATAAACGCTGCATAAACTTAATGTCAGTGTTTCTCTATTGTATGTTGCAAATTACAGTTATAATAACGCTGAGAGTTCAAAGCTCCGGGTTGGCGCCGTTTTAAAAAACCAGGTTGGATCTGATTGGTCAGAAAATTCACGGTTTGTTTGTTTGCCATGGAGGTCACCAATGGGAACAGGAAGGTCACCAGTGGGGCCATGGAGGTCACCAATGGGAACAGGAAGGTCACCAGTGGGGCCATGGAGGTCACCAATGGGAACAGGAAGGTCACCAATGGGGCCGTGGAGGTCACCAATGGGAACAGGAAGGTCACCAATGGGAACAGGAAGGTCACCAATGGGAACAGGAAGGTCACCAATGGGTCATCATGAACTTTAATGACCCATTAGTTTCTGTGGTCTGCTGCTAACTCACCCTGCCAGGATGTTGAACATGACGGTGCTGCCCACCAGAAATGGGCCGAAGGGCGTTTTGGTCCGGCTGTTGACGGCCACCATCAGCACCACCAGGGTCACCAGGCAGGTCATGGCCGCCTCTCCGAAGAGCGCCCGGTACAGCTGGCTCTCTGACCTCAGGAGGTCAAAGGCTGCCCCGCTGGCGTTGCTGAAGCGTTCTGGGCTGGTCATCAGCTGGCGACAGAAGAACTGCTTCACATGCTGCTGCCGACCAAACAGCGTCAGGACATTTAGCAGCTGACAGACCAACCTTAGCCATCCCCGCTCCCAGGACTCCTCCGACCAGCTGGCTGACCAGGTACGGCGCCACCATGGCCAGCTCCAAGCCGCCACACAGGCAGACGGCCACGGTGAAGGGAGGGTTGAAATGGGAGCCGCTTCAACCAGGAAGGAAAAACGTTACTGAACCAGGGTTTCCCCATCAGCCTGGCGGGCCACCAGGCTTCACTAGCGCCTCCACCAGGCTGAGTGTTGCTTGTTTTTTATTAAAGGTTTTTTACACCTGTAGCAGTGAAGATGGTTAAAGAGTCTGTTTAGTGAGAAACTCAACATGTCAGCATGCTAACTGCTGCAGCAAAGTCAAAAAACTGGTTTAGTTTAATTCACTGTTTCTTTAATGTTTGCCTTTTTTAAGGCAAACATTAAAAAAGGCAATGTTATTAAAAGACACCTTATTAATAACGACATTAATAAGGTGTCGTTATTAATGTCTTCCAATCATTTTCTGCTCATATTTTCACATTTCCTGTCAACTTTAAACATTTTGGAGTCAAAACCCAGCGGCCCGCAGGATGACCGACCGAAACCCTGCAGAACGATTCTGAATTTCAAAAAATGATTTTTAAAGAAAGGAACCATCTGATCCATGATCAGAGGAGTCTGTGTCGGTTCCGGTCCTGAGGAAAGTCACCTGATTCTGTCCATGACGGCCACCAGCACCGCCACCGCCAGGCCGTGCACCAGAGCCGGCTGCAGCCGCCCCGCTGCAGGCGTGTTCTCGATGACGGACACACAGCCAATGAAGACAAAGAACATGGTGCCCAGGACCTCCGCCAGGCAGGGCTGGAAAACTCGCTCGTACTTGTTGAGCCGCTTGGAGATCGGCTTCTTGGCTTTGTCCACGAGGGAAGAGTCTGGACCCTCCATCTCCAGTTTCTCCATGGTGTCCCTTCACTCCTGCTGCAGTCTGCTGACTGAGGCAAACTTCTGCCAGGCTGCTTGTTTCTACCTGTCAGCTCAACCATAAAATCCAAAGGTGAAGGATAAGCTACAGACTATCTGAGGTCACAGAGTCTTAAAGGTTCTGCAGCTTCTGGCTTCGGTCCAAAGCGAAGCCTCAAAGTTTCTCTTTGCAGAGAAGATTAGAAAAGTCAAAGTCTGCAGGAATCCGACTCACATTAACAGGAGGAGAAATTCACAAAGTAACCAGAGAAGCTTCAGCTTCCTGCTGCACGTCTTCACTGGAGGCGCATTTCTGTCATTACATTTAGATGAATGAATGAATGAATGAATGAATGAATGAATGAATGAATGAATGAATGAATGAATGAATGAATGAATGAATTCAGCCTGGACTCGAAGTCTGCGCTGCTTCCAGGTCAGATGTTTTAACAACAAAGAAAATATTCAGGAGGAACTTTGCACTAAAAAACTCAGACATTTTCTCAAAAGTTGAAAAATTCTGACTTTCCAAACTCAGAAAAACTTTTTCAGCATTGAAGAACCAGAAGATCAGATCTACAGCCAGACACGGCGGTGGCAGTATGATGCTGTGGGCTCTGCTCTCTAGCAGCAGAACGATGACCCAAAGGTCACCAGCAGGTCATTGTCTGACTGGCCTAGTCAAAGGAACATGAACACTGTTGTGAAAACTTTCCAGGTTGTTTTTATTTGCTTCAATTAATAAAATCGACTGAAACAGATTTTTGATTTTATTCTGTTTTCTTTGATATTTAAAGTTGTTTCTGATCTGAAACTTTAAAACAAAAACTGTAGAGATCTTCTGGGGTGAAAACTTTAGTTTGAACTTTGACGTTAATCAGAGAATTTGTTGCGGTTGCCATCAAAGTCACCGCTTTATGACCTTTCTGTGACCTTGTGTCACCAGTAAAACAATCAGAATCTATTTTTCATGGAAGATTTTCAACAACAAAGAGCAGAGATCATGAAGATATCAGATCATCACGTTTATTATCTGAAATGTTTCTTCTGCTTCCAGCCGCAGCAGATTCCAAAATAAAAGCTTCAACATCCAACAATCAGAAGAAAAACATTTCAAAAGGAAATTATTATTTAAATTAAACAAAACTCGAGTTCTCTGGTCACCAAACAGTCGAGAACCGATCAACTGGTTATTGATTATTGTTACATTTATTAAGAATATTTATAC
>NW_015114246.1:60429-62112 GCF_001443285.1 Poecilia latipinna | reverse complement strand
TGCACAGGGAGAACATGCAGACTCCATGCAGAAAGACCCGGGAATCGAACCAGAACCTTCTGCTGCAAGGCAGCAGCTCTACCTGCTGCACTGCTGTGCAGCCCCTATCCTGCCATTTTATTTTAAATATAAAAAACAAATAATTATATATATTTTTAATTATTTCTCTTCTACGTTGATTTTCGCATGAAAAGAGTTTAGCTGGTTTCAGAATGTTTTGCTGTTCGGTGATAATAATGATGACATGAATCTCTTTCGTCTCTCAGTCTTTATTTCCAGCAGATTCTGTTAAACATTTTTAAATATTCCTGTTTCATTTTTTCTAGCATGTGGTTCCAGTGTGACCTCTGACCCCATGGCTCCCAGGTGATCAGAGCGTCCTCTTCCCCTGCTGCTCCTCCTGCTGACTCTGGCAACCCGACCGTGACCTTTGACCCTCAGAAGGCCAGCTGCGACAGCCCTAAGGAAGCAGAACCGACCCGGCTGGTTAAAGATGGTGGACAGCTGGAGAAGTTCAGCGGCGGCGCACGGCGCTCTGCCGCCTGTGGCGGGTCTCACCCAGGTTCAGCCGGTCCTTGGTGGCCCAGCAGATGCAGTAGTGCTGCAGCAGCTGCTGCAGAAGCTCCTTCTCATCCAGGAACTCCAAACGCTCGATTCTGCAGGACACAAAGACACCCAGTCAGAGTCGAACCCACAACCTTCCTGCTGCAAGGCAGGAAGCTGATTCACATCAGAGCCACTGGTTGGTTGCTCAACATTACACTCACTTAGAAACCAGTGGTTGCTATGGAAACTCCATTTCTAACAATGAGCTTTCATAATAATGTGAGGTAGAAGCTCAACCTGAGTTGATGTTTCAGCTGCTTTAAAATTCATAATTACTGTTCTGACTTTACATTTAAGGAAAGTTTTATTTTGTTCTCCTCCTTCAGTCCAGTCGACCCGGTTCTACTGGAACCAGAACTCCATCATCTGCTCCACCTCCAGCTGCTGTGAGTCAAACCAACCTGTTCCCCTCCTGGCCTGTGGGGGCGCTGCACCGAGAACCACTGAAGGAAACGACACAAAAACCTCTGAAGACACTGAGAGCAACTTCCTTCTTCACCAGATGGAAACAAGATGGAGGATTTTAGCGGTTGGAGGATTTCTCTTTAGGCTAAAGACCAGGGGCCATTTCTGCTGCTAGCGCTAGGCTAGCAGGTTAGCTTTGGTTGGATTTACCCAGAATGCCCTGCATTGTTGTCCACTTCCTGCTTCTGGAGCGGTCTCTGGTCCACTTGGTGTTCACATTCAAACCGAACCAGAGGTCACTTCAACTGAACCCAGACCGAGGTTTGGAGGACCAGAGGTCAGAGGTCATAGGTCAGTTAGAGTTCACACCTCACCAACCGGACCGGACTTTATAGACAAACGGACTGGAGTCGGGTTAAAGTGGACTGGACTGCTTTAATGCCCTCTCTGCCAGCAGGGGGCAGTACAGCTGTCCTACCTGGCCACATCGTCCTGAGGGAGGAAGCTGTAGACCGCCATCATGTCCAGAGCGTTGGCCTGATCCCAGCCGGCCCTCAGGAAACGCTCCTTCTGCAGACACAGAGACAGGCTGGTTTTTACTGACTGGTTCTTACTAGGGCTGTTGTAAACGAATATTTTAGTAATCGAGTAATCTATCGATTATTCTTACGA
>NW_015114246.1:52100-56015 GCF_001443285.1 Poecilia latipinna | reverse complement strand
ACTGGTTTTACCTGGGAGTCCAGGGACTGGCACAGCTCCACCCCAGCCAGCGCGCAGCACCGCCTCTGCAGGTTCTCAATCATCACCTGACCAAAGCGGTCGCTCATGTTCACCTGCAGGAACAGACCGACAGGTCAAAGGTCACTTCCTGCTGCTTCCTGAGAACTTGGCAGAAAAGCATATGAACACTGACGAGGCAAATGGTGCTGCAGTGTGACTTTAAATAGGCCAATGTGTGAGAATTTAATCAACCCAGCAAAGCACAGAGGGTCAAAGGTCATCCTTGGTCATGTTAGGTACTGGGTTTAGTTTGCCACACAGAGGCAGGATGGTGTGGAGAGATTTTGGTTTGGTTTCCATGGCAACATGTAGTAAAGAGCTGCATCAGTGATTTTTACCTGTTCGTAGTTTATAAACATGGCGGTGTGAAACGTCTGAGCAGCCCAGTGGACGAGGCTGGAGGACTGGGACGGGCTCATGTAGACCAGGACGCATTCTGACAGCAGCAGCGTGGGCAACCTGCGGCAACACCAGGACAGGCAACATGAAGGCAACGCAAACGCAGCAGCAACTCCTGAGCCTGACCAGCCTCTTCGCTCTGCCTGAATCAGCAGATTTATCTGAAAGTGTGACTCAGCAAACTGGAGGTTTGGTTCTGAAAACACGCGGCGGCGGGCGTGGCGCCGCCTGCAATCAGCCTCCAGACGCCTCTGACCTGCAGCTGCGGCGCTGCGGCAGATAAGCTGCAGTTCCTGGACCTGCAGAGACCTGCTGAGAAAAGAGACCATGGTTTCCATGGAAACGCTGATCTGAGGTCGCTAAACGTACTCCGGGTCCAGCTGGAACCGCCTCAGCTTCTCGTCCAGGCCGGGAACGTCTCTGAGGTCGGCTCCGATGATGCAGAACCGGTCCGAGTCCAGAACATGAGACTCTGAGGAGGCGCAGAGACGGCATCAACATTTCAACAATAAAATATTAGAATAATGATGATGATGTTTTTACCCAGCAGTAAGGAGTCGGTGGAGTGAACATCGATGATGGGTTTGGACAGAGGGGGTTTTGTCCTAGTCAAAGACCAAAACAGAAACATCTGTCACAATAACATTTTGCTGAACAATAAATTGTCCCAGAAATTATTGCCATAAATGACAATATTGTCATTTTGAGACAATGTCAACTATTTAAAATGCTGCTTTACCTGATTCTCCTCTGCTGAAAAAAAACTTGAACATAAAGAATCCAGAGAAAGCTGCAGAAGTTTTAATTAAAGTAAATGTCAGAGTAGAGCTGTTCGGTTCCGACTCAAACTTTTACTGTTTTGCAAACAAAACGTTGAACCTGTTTGAGTTTGGAGAATCTGCATGTTGAAAGCTGGAAGAAGCTTCAGGTCGGTGATTCAACCTCAGCAGGTTGAATCACATAACGAGGTTTTTATGATTCACAGTCAAATACAATCAAAATACAAACAGTGAAGTTTGAATCTGTAACCTGAACCAACAGGAAGCGGCTCTGGGGTGGGAATACGTTCCCCTGGAGGAAAACTCTGGATTTTCACACATTTATCACAACATGGTAATTATTTCTACTGTCTCACGTTCAGATCCTTTAATCACTTATATGCTGATTTTGAACCAGACTGTGGCGCCCCCTGGCGGCCGTTGCCAGGAGAAGAAGAGGTCAAAGGTGATTTTATCTGCTCTAATGTTTTCATATTAATATTTAATATCTGAGAACAGAAACTGGATCTCCAGATCAGCTTCACTGTTGATCTTCATCTTTCCTCATTTGATGTTTGAAGGATTTTTATCTGCAGATTCATCCTTTGAAGAGGATGATGAAGAGTTAACTAAATAATAATGCTGTTATTGACTTTTAGGCAAGAAAATATTGATTTTATTATTTAAAAAAAGAATGGAATATTTATTTGCATTTTTTATGTATTTCTAATATTGTATAAAAAAGACTTAGAAACTGCAGAATACACCAGTTTTTTATCCGATTAACCATCTGAATAATGATCGATTAATCAGTAACTATAATATGATCTAGTAACGGGTCATTAACAGGAGTAACGAACAGCTGCAGACTCACTTTATGTGGTGGATTTTCCGAGCCACAACAGTCGGAAAGTCAACTTCAAACAACTTTCGTGGCAACAGGTTTTCCTCCTAAACACACACACACACACACACACACACACACATACTGGAGTTTCAGTTGGTCTGCAGCAGGACAGAGGGCATGCTGGGATGAAGCGCTCTCTGCTTCCTCACCTGCAGCCTCCAGAAGGTGGTGTCCAGGCCGGCGCCCAGGTTGATCACCTGGCAGTGGCCCTGGGTTTTCTTTAGGAAGGCATCCAGCAGCAGGTTGACCCCCTGAACCCGGGCGTAGTACCCTGAGGTCAGAGAGCAGAGCGAACAGCAGCCGGGTCAGTTTACACAGACCGGATCACTCTGCTGATCCCAGACCAGATCCCAGACTGGATCACTCACCTCTGTTGATCTCGGGTGCCTTCCTCTCTCCAACGCTCCTCACAAAGTACTGCAGGCTGGAGTCCTTCCAGTAGCCTTTACTGGTGGCAAACCTGATAAATAAATTCACTTATCAGGAAGAATAAGAACAGCAGAGAGTTTCCATGCTGATGGAGATGAACCAGGACAACCCTGGAGGAAAACCAGGTAGAGACTGGGAGGAGAAACCCTGAACATGGAGAGATACTATGGGATGGTTTAGATCAAAGGTTGCCATGTCTGATCCTGGAGAGCTAAAATCCTGCAGCTTTTAGATGTTTAGATGTGTTCCTGCTGAATCAGCTGAATCAGATGAAGGTCCGGTTATCAGACCTGAAGGACTGGTTCTGATGAGGAGATTCATTTATCTGCTTCAGGCTGGAGAAGAGACACGTCTGAAAGTTACAAGATAGCAGATGAATCAGATCAAAGCAGATTCATGGGTTAGAATGGCCTAGTCAAAGTCTAGACCTAAAGCCATGCATCTTGTTCCTTCTCCTTCGTTCCACTGGACTCTTAGTTTAGTTGGTTTGTCGCGTAAATACCGATAAATCTATTAAAGTTTGAGGTTCTGATTAGTAAAATGAGAGAAACGTCATGAATGAATGAATGAAATGAGTAACAGTGCGACCAGTCGCCAGATTTTCCTGCTGCTTCTCACCTTTTACAGGTGGTCGCATCGTCGCAGGTGGCTCGGACCGCTTCATCCGCAGTGTCCGCGTCCGCGAAGGGCTGCCGGGCGGCCATCGGTGACCCAGAGCCTCGGCTATGGGTGCAGCATGAGACCGGCCTGGAAGGCGGCCGGGGGCAGTGCGGACAGCGGCTGGATCTCCCGCTAGCAGCGGCTGGATGTCTCGCTAGCAGCGGCTGGATGTCTCGCTAGCAGCGGCTCGATGTCTCGCTAATGTCCGTCCTGTTGCTCCGAGTCTCTTGGAGCTTCAACAACCTTTGGGGAGGCTATAAATATCAGCATAAATGACAAAATAACGTTACAAATACTAAATAACTAAACACTGGAACAGAAAATGTGTGGAAAACTACAGCCGGAAGCACATTATACACTTCCGGTTAGTGTTTCTTAATAAGATTTTATGTTTTTATAAACTAAATGAAGACGTTTTGATTATGTTACAAAATCTCTGGAGATATCTAAAGTATCTAGAGTTGTATTTATTAATCATGATTAATTTGACTAAGAAAGCGATCCGTGTTTTTATACATTTACTGCTATTTTAATCTGAAAATACCCACAGAGCAGGGCGGCATGGTGGCCCACTAGCCACCAGGGGGCAGCAAAGCTAAATGTTCATCCTCTTAGATCAGAGCTTCCCAACTTTTTAGCTTCTGACCGACAACATAATGGACCTTACCAAGCTCCGCCCAGACACGCCCCCTAAAATCCCAC
>NW_015114246.1:45389-47055 GCF_001443285.1 Poecilia latipinna | reverse complement strand
CGTGGTAGCTGCGCTGTGACGTCAAATGGGCATTAGCCAATGAAACGCGGTCCATAACGGAGGGATCAGAATAATAACACAAACAATGTTCGTCTGTTTCTGATTGCTGTATGTATGGGAGGCCATATTAACATAAAATCGGTTTCTTCTGACAATCTGTAATTACATTCCTGATATCTAAAAATTAGTTTTGACTAGACAATTACATTTTGTCTCAGCTGAATGATGATTTAAGATTTCTGCATTTAGATTCTGACTATTAAGAATAAGAATTCAAGATAACTTAATTAAAATTTAGATTGTTCAAAATACCTTTCAAGATGGCGTCAACAAATTCGTCATCTGCTGTTTTTATCATAGCTGTGGTCTAAATACTGCTTTTATTTAATAACAGATTTTATTAAGTTACTTATCAGAGTTATATTTTTTTGTTTAATGACAGTGATCATTTGCACAAACCACTAGGATTAATGCTAAATTCACCATGGTAACCAGCATTTGGAAACAGTGCTAATGGCTAGCAGCTAACTATAATAATCTTTATGGTTAACACTGGTATAAAATTTAGCTGCTGGTTTGTCACTCAACCAAAACTTCACCTGGTATGTTTATTGTTTAATAAATATCTACTGAGCAAGTGAATAAAGTTAGTGTTTATTAAATTATTATTAAAATCATGGATGTTAGCCAAGCTAGCTAGCTGCATCTAGCCAGCTAGCTAGCTTGGTCCCCCTGCGGTCTTTGTAATGCCTGCCTCTCGTGTTTCTATTATACTGAAAAATGTTTTATCAGTATTATTTATGTCATCAGATTCTTAGTTTCTGAACTAAATCAACATTTCAGTCATAGAGAAGGCCCAAAATTATCATACTTGACAGATTTAGGATTAAACTAATATTTTAATTTAATCAACATATTTCTTCTGATGGGAAGTAATCCTGAGGATGTGGAACATAAATGATATTTGTCAGTTTGCCATTGTTTTTATAAAAAAAAAAACCCTGATCTATATTGATTTTCTTATTTATTTTTTCATTTCCTGTCAGAAACAAACTTCTTAGTTTATTGAAAACTATTTTAAATCTAGATCGCTGGGGGAATGAATAATTTTGGACTTAACTGTATCTCAAAAGGAAAATAAATAAATATCTCAGGTAATTTTATTTCAACGGTAATAAAAATTATATTAGAATCAACAGGAAGAGCTGTTTCCTGCTGTTTGTTATTGAGCTTATGACTGGATTTATTCAGGTTTTTGTGTTATCACCCTTCTCATGTCTGGTTACCAGTGTTGTAGTCAAGACCACCTAACACGAGACCAAGACTTTTAGGGTCCGAAACCGAGTCAAGACCAAGACCAAGACCAGCACCCCGCGCTACATGACACGATAAAATGTGAAATATGAACAAAATTTCTTCTCAAATTGATCTGAAAGATCCACATTCCCATAATAACACCTAGATGTTAATTAAATACTTAGAGCTGAAATAAATTTAACCAGTATTAAAAGCAGAACAAACTCTTTGTTATTCCATCCCTGTGCCACAATCCGCAGTGGTCTCGTGCCATTCCTAAAAAGATAACACCCTGGGCGTTTGCCCATATCATTCATGTCAGAAACCACCACTGTCTGCACCATTAAACATAGCAATGAAGGCAATGCCC
>NW_015114246.1:39469-40912 GCF_001443285.1 Poecilia latipinna | reverse complement strand
CCGAGACCATCAAAAAATGATCTCGAGACCAAGACCGGTCTCGAGTACGACAACACTCTGGTTACCATGTCTGACCATCAGCTGGAGGAATGAAATGCTTCAGGCTTAGTGGAGATCAACAGAACAAAGCCGTCCTGTCTGCTTTTTAAAGCGGCGGCAGATTGAACAGACGGACTTGCTGACCCATCAGCTGGTTCTGACCCGGCTGTGGTTCTTTAAAAGCTTCCAGAGGAGAACATCGGCTGAACTGGATCACCTGATCATGGTTATTATGACTCACATCCATTAGGTAACATTTGGGTTTCCCTCCTGACTTTCTGTGGAGAAAATGAAAGAGGCGTCTGAAAAGAAGCCGCGCCGCCACCAGGGGACATCTTTTCTCCTCGATGAATCGCAGGTCAAAGGTCAGCCTCCTGGTAGGCTGCAGACAGAACATGACGGCGTTGCACAAACACTCCATTAACCCCACGGCCCTGAGATGTTTCAGCCCCGGGTTTCGGCCGGCGGCGTTCTGCAGAAAATGAGCCGCAGGTTTTCAGACGGCCATTACGGCGTGTTCCATTTCCTCCCTGCTTACAGGTGAATCAAACCACAGGAAGAACAAATTAAACCAAACAGCACATTCCCTCCAAGCTTGTTCAAGTCTGAAACCAACACGGATTAGACTTTCTAAATATTATCTTAGAAAAACTCTGGGGAAAAAAATCATTCTGCAATTATCTCAAAGCAAACAATTATTTTGGAAAAGAAATCATTTCAGCTCCTAAGATCCAGATCAGATTAAAGATGATTGTTGAAAATTATTCCATCTTTCTTTGAGTCTCCAGAGCCAAAACTCAGGTGGGTGACATCACAGCTATTAGAGCATTACAGATGATTTCTGAGCCAAAACACACAGAAAGGAGAAAAGTCAAGCCTGAAACGTCTGCTAATGAGGGAAGCTCTACTCAGAGACGGAGTGAGTTCAGGTGATGATCCCCTCAGGTCGAGGATGTCTGAGTGAACTGTTGGCTTCTGCAGATCCAAAGGATAGTTTCTCCTCAAACAAAGACGTCCAGCTGATATAAAGCCCGGTTCTAATGCAGCCGCAGCCTTTGGGCTCTGTGAAGCCCTGGGAGCTGAGTTTGATTCACGACTGAATGAACTAAATGTTCAAACATCATCAGTATCAGTTCTCTGCCTATATCTGATTATTTATTATTATTGAATGAAAAAATGAAGAAATATTCTGTGTTAAACAGGAACAAACACATGAAGGAGGAAAACTTCAAAACACACAAAAATAAATGGAACTGAAAAAAATTCTGCAAACGAAAAATGTCAGTGTCTGAATGAAACCGAAGTCCTCCAGACCAGCAGGGGGAGTCGACCACTAAATCAACAGAACCAACAGAACAGAACAGCTGCTGTAATATTAATATTACTGTAATATTAATATTACAG
>NW_015114246.1:30031-34767 GCF_001443285.1 Poecilia latipinna | reverse complement strand
CCTGGTACTACCTGCTGTCCTGCTGTTCTGTGTCTTTGTTACTTCTTGTGTTTTATTTCATGTCTAGAGGTTGAAGCTGCTGGACTGAACTTGATTCAGTTCCCTCTGCGTTCCCTCCATGAAGCTGCAGTCCCGTGTCTTCCTGCCTGCCACTTAGCGTGCCTCCCTTGCTGCGCTCCAAGCCACACCCGTGTGTTAATGCAGCGCTGCATGGCTGCATGGCTGCATGGCTGCATGCCTATACTTAGGCAGCAGCTAACCGCAGCAGAGCTCTTGGTTTCTCAGTGACATCTCTGGTAAATTCCTTCAGTTTTCTGTGGTGGATAAAGTGAGTTTGACTTGCTGCAGCATTTTTACTCATCACATGTTTTGCTGCAGCCAGAAGCACAGAAAGGTTTCACAGGCAGACAGAAACTGGAGATCAACAGAAACCAGAAAATATTTTTAATCCATCCAGTTACACATAAGTGGACAGGCTGACGGTTCTGCTGGTGAATCTGAGCTGCAGGAGACAAAGTTCAGCTTCGGTCAGAAAGTCTCTCAGCAGGAAGTCTGAGTTCAACTCTGCTGACAAACTAAATATAGAAGTGGGACAACGTTTGCTTTCCTGATGGAAACAAATCTGACAAATTGAACATAAAGAGTTTATATTTAAAGTCAATAATTCTGCAATATTAATTAAAAGGAGAAAAACACCCTGTTTTATATTTTTATCAGGTTTTTCTTATTTTTTACAGTGTAAGAACCAATTTATACAGTTTGTGAAGAGAAGTTGATTTAAGAGGCTCCACGGTCTTTGAAGGCATTATGACTAGTTAAAATAGTCTAAGTGTGTGTGTGTGTGTGTGTGTGTGTTTGGGGGATACATCAGTGTCATCTTCGGCTCCAGCTCCTCTCTGGACGTGGAGCCATGAAACCTCTGACTCTGGATCTGGAGCTGCAGAGCTGCAGTGTGGAGGATTCAGCGGAAATGAGGAGAAATGAACTCTGGTCGACAGTCACAGACTAATATTCCTCCTCCATCATTCTCCAGGCCTCCTTCCCTTCCAGTGCATTAAAAGCGCATTAAATATCATTAAACTAACGACCATATTCCTCTGAAATTGCTCTAATAATCATTTAACATGAGACTTTTTCCTCTCTTTGACCGGATAATCGCTATTTTCGGGGTTATTTCCGCGCGCCGAGGCGCAGCGAGGGCTGGGGCCGGAGGGGGCGTGTGTTGGACGGACGGGGCGTGGATGTGGGTTTCCCGTGGAGCACCGGGACCAGACCCCGCGGAGGACCAGCCGAACATCCCGGCATGCTGCTCTCCAGTCTGGGGACGTGAGGGTCCCTCAGTGATGGATGCGTGGCGCTCCGCCGTGACGCGCAGTGGGCAGGTTTGGCGCACATCGCGCCTGTGGATGAGATGATCCGGTTCGCGGCTGAACCATGAAGTCCCTCGGCGTGCCATGCGTCCTGCGCTCCGTCCTCCATGGGATGCAGTAGATGGAGAGCTGCGCTCAACTTCGGACACCTGAAGGCGCAGTCCAGGCTGCCCGTCTTCCTCACCATGATCCTCCTCTTCACTTACCTCTGCTACTGCCTCAGCAGCCGCTGCGACGCGCTGCCCCGGCCGGTGTTCAGCAGCGGCGCTCCGGAGGGCGGGCGGCTCCTGGGCTCCGCGGTGCCGCTGCTCCGGCACCGGCTGGCGGACTCCGCCGGCGGAATGCGGCCTCTCGACAACATCTCCATCTTCAATAACTTCGGCAGCAAGAAGTTCCCGCAGGCCATCATCATCGGGGTGAAGAAGGGCGGAACCCGGGCGCTGCTGGAGTTCCTGCGGGTCCACCCGGACGTCAGAGCCGTGGGCACTGAGCCGCACTTCTTCGACCGCTGCTACGACAAGGGGCTGGGCTGGTACAGGTAAGACCTGCAGCCGGAAAGGTGTGTTCAAACAGACATGGTGGAGGAGGAAAACTAAGATAACAACTTCCTGAACCAATTCTGCAGCCTGGAATGTTTCATAATAATAACATTAAATCTAAAGCTGACAGAAAAGTTTAGAGTAAGGCTGAGCGATGGGCTTAGAATTTCATCGGGATATTTCGGTGCTATTGGGTGAGAATCCTTGTTAAACGACGTTTAACTAAAGTCCTAAAAGGGGTTTTAATGTTTTTATCTTTTTTAATCTTTTTCAAAATGTCTTTCTCTTTCTCACTGTTTATTCAATGTCACATGCTGTTTTTATTTTAATTATGTGAAGCACTTTGAAATGCCTTGCTGCTGAAATGTGCTATACAAATAAAATTTGATTGATTGATAACGATAATTATAATTAAATACATAAATAATTTTTTTTTTTACTTATCTGTATGGTTGTGACTGGAAAAGCACTCATTGCGCCAGAAACACAAATCCTGCTCTTGGAAAACATTTGTGTTTGATACAAGCTTCTTCAGGATGTCACAAGTTAGAAATATATAATTTATATCACTAAACTGAACACAGTCACTGTACTTAATTTTACTGAATTTATTGATTATTCGTTGATGCTCTCCTGGAATAAACAGCTTAAAATATCATTTATGTCAATTTTTTAAACAAGGCAATAAATGAAAATTCTTAAGAAATTTGTAATGATAAATGCTAAACAATACAATAACTGTAGATTCATTAACAAATGACTGAATGAACTTATCCCAGAAATTATTGCATAAATGATAATATTGTTTTGAGACCATTTCCACATAATATATTGATAATAGCATAATAATGCAAGTTCTCCCTCTCAAAAATTAATAGTTTTTAACAAACATTTATCATTGGACATGGAAGACAGTTTAAATATCCAAATAAATAAAACAAGTAAAAACCATAAATAAAATGGAATTAAAAACCGAAACAATAAAGTCTCAGTAAACAAATATTAACCACCAGAAATTAAATTAAGCTCATTTGAATTTGTCATACAATTAATTGATTCATTGCTTCTTGTTGCTTTCATTTCTTTCCTCTTCATAATTTTAAGCCTCTTGATCGGTTAAATAAAATCAAACCTGAGAAAAAAATTTGAAAAAGTTTATGAAAAAATAAATAGTTTAATCTGATTAGTTTATATCTAGCACAATAAACCAAGTTTATGTATTTTGTGTATTTGGTCTCATATTTTGACGTGTTGTGTTTTATGATGCAGTTTTGGTAAAGAGGTTTAAATGTCAATGAGTTATTGTCCTGTTTAAATGAAGGATACAGGATAAATATTAATGCACCGTTACATATTTATTTTTATTGCTAAAGGTTTAAATTTGAAGTACATTTTATTTTCTTAAATGTTCAGGCTGTTTATGTCCTTTTGTTGTGTTAAAGGAAACTATTTATTTATTAATGACATTAAGAAAAACCAGAATCAAAAATGTCCTCATATTAGAGAAAACAGAGTCTGTTTTCACCAATCAGAACCAATCAGAACCAATCAGATTCTGTCTCCTACCAAAGAATCTCTGCTTATAGAAACGGTGAGATATTTAAAACAGTCACCGCAGGAAGATATTTTTATTAAACTCATATTTGTTACATTTTTCTTGACTATTTTACTCGTTCATCATATATTTAATAAGGAATCCTTCAAATATAATGAATCTATTTAGAGGAATATTAATTTATCTGCTTAGTATCTGTTTTTAACTTCATCTTTAATTGCTGTAATTAATGGTTTAGATCTGGGATCTGAGTTTTATTAGAACTGGGCGTCAGGTTCTGAGCGGGTTCTGACGGCCCTGTTCCTGGCCCGGTTCCTCTGCTGGGAACCAACTAAAACATGCTGGGAGGAAGAGCTGGCAGGTCGGTGGAGAACAAAAGCTTTCCTGTGGCGTTTCGCATCCTGCAGCCGGCGCTGCGGTTTCCCTCTGAATGATGGGAAATCAGAGGAGACGAAAAGCTGCGCTGCATTCAGGGCCCGTCGGTTTAAAACCTGGAGCTTTTAAACCAAACCAAACTTGTTTCCTCTGCCTTCATCCTGCTGCCATCAGGATTTAAATCAGGTTTATTCATAAGCTGCTTCCTCCATGCCGACGGTGACACGTTTTTATTTTCCCTCTGTCTCCATAGAGACGGTGTTTTTATTGGTTGTTTACAGTTGATCTGAATGATTCTGAAGAACAGAGGAACTGATTCACAACCTCACTCTGTTTTTGTTGAGGTTTTATGAAATAAACAACACATAGAAACATCCAGTTAAACGACCTGGTCAGGTTTTCTGTTAGAAATTAAAATCTGAAATGTGTGGAATTTCTGACACATACAATGACACTGTGACCATAAACAGGAAGTGGAGCTGACAAATATGTAAATGAGTCTGAGATCAGAGCTGATGATGGATGGAGATGGAATGAAAATGAACCTTTGACCTGTGTCACATTTTAGAGGATAACTGATGAGGAAGAGGAAGCTCTTCTTCCTCTTTAGACAGATGGAGATGCTGAGTCCTCAATGGTTTTTCTGGTTCACTGGTTTTCTGGTTTTTCTGGTTTTCTGGTTCATTGGTTTTCTGGTTTACTGGTTCATTGGTTTTCTGGTTCATTGGTTTACTGGTTTTCTGGTTCATTGGTTTTCTGGTTTACTGGTTTTCTGGTTCATTGGTTTTCTGGTTCATTGGTTCTCTGGTTTTCTGGTTCACTGGTTTTCTGGTTCATTGGTTCTCTGGTTTTCTGGTTCACTGGTTTTCTGGTTCATTGGTTCTCTGGTTTTCTGGT
>NW_015114246.1:25135-25674 GCF_001443285.1 Poecilia latipinna | reverse complement strand
TGTTTTTCTGGTTTACTGGTTTTCTGGTTTACTGGTTTACTGGTTTTCTGGTTCATTGTTTTTCTGGTTTACTGGTTTTCTGGTTTACTGGTTTACTGGTTTTCTGGTTCATTGTTTTTCTGGTTTACTGGTTTTCTGGTTTACTGGTTTACTGGTTTTCTGGTTCATTGGTTTTCTGGTTTTCTGGTTCTCTGATTTTCTGGTTCATTGTTTTTCTGGTTTACTGGTTTTCTGGTTTACTGGTTTTCTGGTTTACTGGTTTTCTGGTTCTCTGATTTTCTGGTTCATTGTTTTTCTGGTTTACTGGTTTTCTGGTTTACTGGTTTACTGGTTTTCTGGTTCATTGTTTTTCTGGTTTTCTGGTTCTCTGATTTTCTGGTTCATTGTTTTTCTGGTTTACTGGTTTTCTGGTTTACTGGTTTACTGGTTTTCTGGTTCATTGGTTTTCTGGTTTTCTGGTTCTCTGATTTTCTGGTTCATTGTTTTTCTGGTTTACTGGTTTTCTGGTTTACTGGTTTACTGGTTTTCTGGTTCATTGG
>NW_015114246.1:7662-21935 GCF_001443285.1 Poecilia latipinna | reverse complement strand
GGTTCATTGTTTTTCTGGTTTACTGGTTTTCTGGTTTACTGGTTTTCTGGTTCACTGGACTGGTTTCAAGAGGAAAGTGGTTAGCACGGCTCCAGGTGCTGCGCAGACAGCAGACGCTCCATTCGGAGCGTTTCCAGGTTCAGAGCTTTAAATGCAGCTCAGGTAGAAAAGTATTCACACCCTTCCTGATTTCTCCTGCCTTTTTGTCCATCTGCATGTTTCACATCAAACACATTTATATGTCAGACTAAATGACCTGATTTAACACAAAAAGAAAGTTTTTTTCATTAAGTGACCTAATCGTTCCAAACCATCAAAGTGTTTCTGACTGTGATGAGTCTCTAAACTTGGCTCCTCCTCTGTCCTCTCTTGACTTCCACTGTCAAACCAAATAAGAAAATCAGAGAAATTAATTTGTTTGATAAATATGAAGTGATTAATGTGAGTGTCAACAGAAACCAGCTGATCTGTAAATCATAGATATTTAACAAGAGAAAAGCCGAACTCGCAGTGGGAGCCCACATTAAAGTCTGCCCAGGGCCTCAGATAATCTTGGGCTGGCTCTGGTTCCAACACGGAAATAAAACCCAACGAAACATGAAAATGATAAACCGGCCGAGTCATGAAGAAGAAAAGAGAAACATGAAACCATTAACACACCCTGACAGACTCAAACACCCAGGCTGACGGAGGCCGTGTCATTCAGGCTGTGTGTGTGTGTGTGTGTGTGTGTGTGTGTGTGTGTGTGTGTGTGGGTCACTGCCACTAATTGCTCCCTCCCTCTTCAGTTATCAGATGGGAAAATCAGAAGTTGTGTTCCTGCTGGTCCACACTGGTCTCCTTGTGTGGTTTTATCTAGGAGCAGCCAGGGGCCACAGGGGGAGCGGGGGGCCACGCCCTGCCTGATCGCAGGGAGGGAGGAACCAACAGACTGGTGCAGAGATGAGCAGATTACAGAGTGACACTTCCTGCCTCCATGATGGCCTCCATTACAGAAAAACCTCCAATGTGTCTGAACTCAACAGGCTAGCTGCTACAAGCTAGCAAAGAAAATGAGCCGGTTATTTATTGAGATTTACTTTCAGGGACAGTAAATAAATGGTAACTCCAAAGGATCAAGCTAGAGGTATTAAATTATGATCAAAATTTCTCCATGTCTGATAACACAACAGTTTAGCATCCTGCAGCATTGTAAGGCTATGGCTAGCAGCTTGCTAGCTCAACATACACAAAGGAAGTAACAGAAGCAGTGATAACACATTATATGGAAATTTAAAAAAGATCCATACACTTTGATTTACATTTTCTTTTAAAAAGAGGATAAAGCTAGCATATGGTTAGCTTAGCTCACACAAAGGAACTAAGCTAGGTCCTAACATTAACTCATAACATTAGTTAAACAACTAAAAATCTCTAAAAAGACATGAAAAGTTGATCTGATTTAAGTTTTTACATCTAAGCCAACGTCTCAAAGAGTTAGCATGTGATGCTAACATGTAATAACCTTCAGCTGAGTTCCAGCTTCTCGTCACAGCAACTCTGACCAAGCAGTCCATTTCCTCTCAGAATCACGAGCTGAAGATGGGCTTTGTTGAAACCTTGAGACGTTAACTCTCAGGTTCTCCTGTTTGGTTCTGGTTCCTGAGAGGAAACTCTGACTGACCTCCTCTCTCTCAGGCCTTGAGACGCAGGATTTAACCGTTACGCCTCTGTTTTTCCTCTCAGCTAGACACATTCTTCAGCTCTTTCCTACCGACCTACCCCAGTGATGCAAACCTCCTAAGTAAAAACACTTTTCACCGCCGAGCGCCTGCCAGGCGGAAAGCCTGCATGACCTGCCACAGACGGCCAGATGAGCTGCAAACCACCGAGAACCGAAGGATTTACATCACACTGTAGTGACGTAACCTCTGACCTTCAGTCATTCTGCCAAAATGACTACCAACAATATCAGTAATAACATCCTGCTGAAATGCTGAAGTGATCAGTTTTAAAGGGATTATTAATCTGTGCAGCAACACACTGCCAACCAGCAGGCTGAAAGAAAGCTCCTTCACTTTCCAGAGGAAAAGTAACATTTCCTGTCCCTAAAAAAAGAGCCAACTCTAACTTATACTCAATAAACACCAGAACTGAAAAGAGGCATTATTAATGGTTTTTATATTTTATTGGAAGTCTCATCCAAATGTAATTTATTGGTTGCTCTAACAGGTTTGGTAATAATTCATGATTCAGTCATGAAGCTGGGATATTTTACTGGTGTTTATCAAACTGGCTTCGTCCTGATCTGATGTCAAACTGATAGCAGAGAAACTGAAACCTTTGATGAAATGATTTAATCTAGTTCTACAAACATGGAGACAAGAAATGACTTCTGGATGTTTAGATGTCAGAGAGGCTCAGGGTCCACATCATGCAGCACCCAGACAGACGCTGCAGCCACAGACCGGAATCACTGGCTCCTCCTGGCAGCCGGCAGGTCTTTGAACGCACCACAGGGAAAAAAAGCCCCAAACAGGCCCCAATGGGCCCCAAACAGGCCCCAATGGGCCCCAAACTACCCTTCAATGGGCCCCATCTGGCCCCCAATGAGCCCCAAACAGGCCCCCCAATGGGCCCCATCTGGCCCCCAATGGGCCCCAAACAGGCCCCCCAATGGGCCCCAAACTAGCCCCCCAATGGCCCCAAACTAGCCCCCAATGGGCCCCAAACTAGCCTTCAATGGGCCCCATCTGGCCCCCAATGGGCCCCAAATAGGCCTCAATGGACCCCATCTGGCCCCCCAATGGGCCCCAAACTAGCCCCCAATAGGCCCCAAACTGGCCTCAATGGGCCCCAAACTGGCCCTAATCCCAGTTTCCCAGTTGAGAGATTAAGAAACGTCAGGCTACATCAGAGAAGTACGGAAGAGAATTAGTGCCACTGACAAAGACGAATTCTGACTTTTTTTTGTCAGAATCAAGATTGTTGAAATTATTTATGCAGCATCAGAAAAATCTAGTCTGAAAACCCAAACCTACCAAATACATGAAAGGCTTTCAGTGTGGGTAAGTTACACATTTTGTGACAAGGAAAACGATTATTTATGCGATTATTTCTATATACTAACAACGGAACTGAAATACGTCTATGAATATTACTTGGATTTTGACATAGATTGACACAGAATTAGGCTGCTGAGATTAAAGTCCCTCCTCCCCCTCCATAGCGCAGCATTAGCATTAGCATCAGCAGCAGGCCTCTGCCTCTATCCGCCGTGTCTCTGCTGGTTCTGCACCACAGAACCAGCATGTTGGACTGCAGCACAGACCTGCTGCAGTCCAACATGTGAACACAGCATCGATGGAAGCCCTCTGCGCCTGCAGCAGGGACAACAGCTTGGAATTAAACTGATTTTCTGCTGCAAACACTCGACCGTCTCCCTGCAGCCACAGGAGACACAAGAACGCAGTCTTTAACACATTGTTCCATTTTTCTTCCAGTTTTTCTTGTATTCATTAAATGAAACAAAATGTCGGCCTTTCTGCAGCTGAAAGGAGAGACACAAATATTACAGCCTCCAAATGAATTCTGAATATTTTCATTAAAGAACAAAACTTTCCCTGTTTTCTTTACTGGAAGCACTTAATGCTTTGGCATGTTCACTGATAGACTTTAGAAGAATGTAGAAAACACAGATAGTGCCAGATCTGAGGCTTTAGGTGCATCACTGCAGAAAAACCTTTCACCATGAAACTCTACAAGCTTTTATCCAAAGCTGGAATTTACTTTTAAAAGCAGCTCTTGGGTCATAAATGAGACATGAAGCTTGTTTCTTCCGTAGGACTCAGTCAGTCACCAGGAATAATCCGCTGATCCACCAGAACCCATTCAGGTTCCAGCAGGCAGGTTGAGGTATAAACTTTGGCTCCAAACTGACATTTTAAAGGCTCCCTAAAGAGAACCAAGCATAGAAACACCACCACTTTCCGAAACCCCTCTGTGTTTGGGATTGTGTTCTCCTCCGGTTAGCTTCGCTCCAGCCGCTAATGCAGCTCAGACATTTCTGGTGAAGAGCCGAGGCGGTGCGCTCGGCGCCGCACACCAGAGGACATGCTGGACTTGGAACCAAGTGTGTAAAGTTGGATCAGAGCGACAGAGCTTCATAAGACCTTCACTGACAGACCAACCACGAAGCCTCCGACCCGACCGCCACCACATGCCTGCTGAGGACGGAGAGGAAGCATGGAAATCAGCCCAGGGTTCCTTCAAAGCTGCAGCTCTGGCATTCTTCACTGCTTACACATGAACTAACTCCATTATTTAAATCTTGTCTTGACTTGGTGAAAGGAGCTGTATTTTTTGCTCTTCGTAGAAAAAGACAGAGGTTAGTACATTCTATTTTTGCAGTACGCTTGCTCTTGAATATAGTAAATGACACAAGACAAACAGGTTTTCCTTCCCCTGTAATTTCCTTCCATTTCTCTACAGCCTGCTCTGGTGTTTCAGAAGGTTTACAGATCATTAACCTGGTTCTTCATCAGAGAGCAGGGCCAGGAGATAAAAGAGAAGAGTGATCCAGTTCCCTAAAGCTACCAGTAGAACCAGAACCTTCAGACTGACGATGATAATCTGCAGAGCAAGAAAATGGAAACAACCAGGCCAAGGCTGCGTTCACACCAGCTCTGCTTAATTCGCTTTAATCCGACTCCGGTCCACTTTAATTCTAGCTAGCTCCAAAATGACAACACATTACAGTTGTCAGCCATCAGCACCGCCGCTCTTTCTGATCGTTTCTTCATCCTTTCTTTGTCTGGGTAGCTTTTAGAGGTGGTTCAGTTTTTATAAGACTGAAGTAAAACTGGATTAGCATCCTCCTGGGCTAACAGTTTCTGTTCTGTAGCTTTGTTAGCGAAATGGAGCTAGCATGACGAAGCAAAATCAACCCAGACTCCAGACGGTGGAATAAAGAGGTTATGATGTTTTTTAATATCTTTGTTTTCCTCCCTAGCTCACTGAATTAAACTCAGGCTTTTAAAATATTCATTAGAAGGAATTGATAATAAGGGAAAAGTATTTTTCTTTACGTATGAATGTTTAAATATCCCAATTCCTTTCTGGGTTTTTTGTTGTTTTTTATACAGGAGTTTAATGCCTCGGACTCTGGAGGGTCAGATCACCATGGAAAAGACTCCAAGTTACTTCATCACCAAAGAGGCTCCGCGGCGCGTCCACGCCTTGAGCCGCCACACCAAACTCATCGTGGTGGTGCGAGACCCAGTGACCCGAGCCATCTCTGATTACACCCAGACACTGTCCAAATCTCCTGGGCTTCCATCGTTCCAGAACCTCGCCTTCCGCAACGACAGCGCGACGCTCATCGACACTTCCTGGAGCGCCGTACGCATCGGCATCTACGCCAAGCACCTGGAGAACTGGCTGCGCTACTTTCCTCTGTCGCGCTTCCTGTTTGTAAGCGGGGAGCGGCTGGTGACGGACCCAGCGGGGGAGATGGGCAGAGTCCAGGACTTTCTGGGCCTCAAACGCGTGGTGACGGACAAACACTTCTACTTCAACCAGACCAAAGGTTTCCCCTGCCTGAAGAAGCCTGAGGGCAGCAGCCGGCCGCGCTGCCTGGGGAAGTCGAAGGGCAGACCGCATCCTCAGATACCGACTGAGGTTCTGCTCAGGCTCAGAGACTTCTACAGACCCTTTAACCTCAAGTTCTACCAAATGACCGGCCAAGACTTTGGCTGGAGCTGAACGCCAGCCCACCAAACATCTTCCATCTGTCAATGCCAGCCTGGTTGTGAAGCTTTTCCACAGAGACCTTTAGGTCCTCAAGGTCCTTGCAGAAGTTATTCTTATGTCTTGATTCCACTGAGCGGTACGATACGGGTCAGCTTGGTTCGGTTCTGTATTTTATGCCCGGTGTATTCACCGCCACTGGGCCGGCGGGGTTAGACCCAAACACCCAACCTGATGTGTGTCTCTCTGAGTATCGCAAACAGTGATGTTTTTCTGTCGCCCAATCAAAGGGCTGTGTTGTGTGACATCAGCAGCTCTTCCCTAACCGGACCAGACCGGACCGGACCAATGTCCTCTAGACCTACACCTGAAGCAGGTCCAGGAACGGTGCGGTACCGGTCAGTTGTTTGGGTTTCCCTTACAATAGAAACAGACAGAACAGCACCGATGAAAAAAAATCAATTCTCATAAAAGTCCTGATTCTCATTTACTGCGATTCAGAATCAGCTTTAAAAAATGAAAATAAATCCGACGTCTGTCCACCTCCATGTTGTAACGTTCGGACGTCGCTATGGAGACGGTACTGGAACATACGCATAAAGCACCAAAACAAAGAGAAAACGATGAAAACAAAAGAGAGAGATTCAACCGGCCCCATCTTCCATGAAAGAAAACATTTGGACTCCGCTAATGGTCGGAGCTACGACGTTCCCTCCATTACAGTGCTATGGGAGGCGGGCTGTGATTGGTCAGACGGCTGTGGGTGGGGCTTATGAAGAAACGTTATTTTGTTTCCGCTAACCGGTCGCTGTATCTGCAGACGACATGAATACTTTTAAGGAATGCTTATCCAACTTGGTGAGGGAAATATCAACATTTTTTGCAATTCTTTACTAAATAACTCCAAAAATTAAAAACTCCTGGATGGAAATAGCAACATCAGAAGTCCCAGTTGTTTGGAATCAAACATTGATTTTGAATCAAAGGTGAGCTAGCAAAAGGTTCCCTCCATGATAAAATATCGTACCGAACCGACCCGAAACGAGGCGTTATAACCTTGTAAGTGCTTGAGCCACATTAGTAAAACTGAAGTCCTAGTCAAATCCCTCAGAACCACTGAGAAGCACAAGCCACAGAGACACACAAACTTCCAGCCTTCAAAGAGCTGAAAGTACAATGACCTGTCAAAATAAAAGCACTCATACAGTCAATCTGTGGGTCAAAGGGCTAATGGACCCGAACAGAACCATACAAACCGAGGGAGACACTTTGAGTCGTGGTACTATCACAATAAAAGCACATAGGTTAGCTGTTCAAAAATAATTTTAACATTTCAGACGGAAGAACTTTTAAAGTTTATTTCTTTATGCAGTCAGGAAGTTCTCCTGGTCCAAACAGGCTCCCGACATGCAAACTGTGCTGAACGATTCCTCTTCAGCGACGCTTTGCATATTTACACACCTGAACAAAAACTCCCAGCTGTTTCCTGACTGACTCTGGCCTGATGCTCATATATGCAACTTTGTATTTTTGTCAAACCTAATTTATTAGAAAGCAAACTGTTGTAGAGGTGTTTTTTTCTGAGAATTTTGTATCTGATTTTCTTATTTAAGTGAAATTGTGACTAAATCTTTTTACTCTGACGTGCTTTAGGGTCATTTATCTGGAGAAACCGTCACTTCCTCCTGTTTGTATCGATTTCAAACCGGTTCACGCTGCTGCTGCCAAAAACACGACCTACATCTGCCGGGCAGATGACTTGGCCCTGCGGAGCAGCAGGATGACAACGACTTTAATCTCTTCTGTAGAAGTTGACAGCATGTTTACTGAAACGTTCCTGAAGCGTGGCGTTAATCTCCTGACAGGAACTCTGAAACGGAGGCTGGACAGCAGAAGCCGCCGTCCATTAGCTCCTGTAACTTAATGCAGTCTCCGTCCTGCATTAGCTGGATCTTCTGAGAGAAATGAGGAAATGCTTCTGGGTTTCAGGCCTTTTCACTGATCCGTCCACCATGTAAGAGTCAAACAGCCAGGACTTCCACTGAATATAAAATAAGAGGAAAGGAACACCACTAAACTAAATGTGCAGCTGACTACAGCTCTGCTACTTTTCACTCACATCTTTAACTGTAGGCCCGGTAATTAAAGGGACAGTTTACCTTTTTAAGTGAAGTTTATTGGCAGTGATTAGACAAAAAGGGTTTTAAAGAGTTCAGAGATCCTACTGGATTCTAGTTTTTACAATTTTGTGGACATTCTACAAATTTTAATTAAGTTCAGTTTATTACGATGGCAACATTTCACAACAAATGTCGTCTTGAGGCACTTTAAAAATATATTTAAATTAATCCCAGCTATCAATCCATGCATTAAGTTCAGGTTATTATTCAAATTAGTTTGAAATGTTTGTATCTACGGAAACCCAGCAGAAATGAGTCGTTACGCAGCGTCACTCCTCCTCACCAGCAGGGGGCAACAGTGGGAAGGAAAAACTTCCCTTAAACTGGAAGAAACCTCCAGCAGAACCAGAACCAGGTTCAGAACCAGCGGAGAACCAGCATCATGTCAGCCCAAACCACAACGGCACACCAGATTTGTGTTTTAGGCAAAATAATGCAGAACTGAAGAAATGCATATGAAAATGTCCTAATGTGCAGAGAAACTTAAAGATTGAACCCTAAATGTCATATTTAGAGTTTATCTGCAAAGAAAAGGTAGATCTAGGGGTTGGTTACAGCTTAAAGCCTCATCTAAACAGTCTGCAGGGTGTCTGCCTCACAGACTGAAACTGTTAGCTAAAGGATCTGCTGACGGTTTAGGAGCCACCAGGATCAAGCCTGCAGCAATGGAGCTAACATTTATTAGCATTTATTATCAAACACAGTAATACTGATAACCGCCATCTTTCCTCGTCCGAGCTGCAGTTTGTCCTCACTAACACAGGGAATATTTTAGCTGGTCGGGAGGTGAAATTTACGCCGCTGGTCAGATGTGAAGTTGACACAAGACTGGAAGTTCTGATGCGTCAGCGTTTAATTCATCTCTGACCTCTCAGTTGACCTGTGAACCAGGCCGCCATAAACAACTGAGCACTCTGGCCAGGAATCACACACACACACACACACACACACACACACCTGATCACACACAGGCATGCAGCAGCGCCGTCCTGCTCCACTGATATTGCGATGTGCAGGCGGCATGCAGGGATCGATGCGAGTCCGTTTAGTTTATAGCTGGTGCTGGTCGGCAGCGTGTTGCTTTGATTTAACGCTGAGGTCAAGCAGGGGTCACCAGCGTCTATCTGTAAAATTTTATTTTCACCTGATAAACGATTGGTCTGAGCACTGGACATGGACCTCAATCTTTTTCAAATTGCTTCTGTCACGTTCATATTTCTGTATATAGTCATTAATTTAAGCTTTAAATTAATTTCAGAAGAAATAAAATCAAGATAATATAGAACTGAATAGTTTTCACATGACGAAAACTTTGTAGCTGACAGCCATCTTGATAGGTATATGGATACGGTCACTCTGGCATCCATGTTACTTCCACAAACACATGATGCTCTCTGCGTGTGACGTCACTGCGGGCTCTACTGCGCATGCGGAACGACCACACACAAATTCGTTTTCACAAAAACTCGGACATGAGCATTAAGGCCTGCAGTGTGTTTGTAGCCCAACAGTTGCTATGACAACAATAAACAAGCCACAAGTTTAGAACTAGCTCTCGCCTCGTTCCTAATTAACTTATCAATAATATAACTATTAATCAATTACAGTTTTTCAATACTCTATCCGCCTGTGTAATACTAAGATAAACATCAGTGATATTTACTGCAGTACTTACTGCCGAACTAGCAGCGTTAGCTTAGCTAATGTATCTGCTAGCTAACAGGGACATGCGGCCTACGTGTTTGTTACCTCATGTACTCACTCTCCAGTCAGCAGAACCTCGTTTTTGACTCGAAGAGTTCGTACGTCCTCTAGAAATGCGTTTAAACTGACTGTATGGATTTCAGGCTGTGAAGCTCCTCCGTGCTGGATAAACTCTTCCTGTTCACTGAGCAGTGAACTCTGTCACAGTAGGAGATCAGAGGCAGCTCGTTCACACCGTCTGACTTGTTTCCGTCTCTTACGGGTCCATCCCCACAGCAGACATTTTCTTTATATTCTCCCATCGTTCCTCTTTGCTGGACCACCAAGATGGCGCCGATCACTTCCTGTTCAGATTTGTGGGAAATATTATCTGAAAAAAAAAAATCAAAAGAGGGAGTAAATTAAAGGCTCCACTATAAATATTATAAATGCATCATAACACAAATCCACACTTTCCAGATGTTAATTTGTAAGAAATGTTGAAAGTCATGAATCATTATAGATGTTTTACAGTTTATCTGTCACCAAATGTCCTCTATTCATTTTCAAATGACCAATTTTTTTTTTCTGTTCCAAAGAAGGAAACACCATCCATGAAGAGCATGTTTCTGTTTTCAGTAATAATCCAGCAGCGCCGCTCTGAGCGCGCTCAGTCCGCCTCCCCCATCTGGGTCCACTTCATTTCTGAAGGGACTCCAGCAACTGGTCCCAGTTCTGATCCAGTCCACAGAACCCTCTGTGGGCTTCCACCCAGCTCTGGGGTTACAGTTCAAAGTGCATTCACTTCCAGGGGTCACTTCTGTTCATCTGACCCCTCCATTTCCCAGAATCCTCTGCTCCAACCTGGAGAAGAGCTGTGATTAAACAACTGCTGTCCTGGGTCTCCTGGTGCGGATAGAGTGGTCATCTGTTGACCTTTGACCTGAAGGTCTGAAGGAGTGGGGAAGTGGAGGAGTCAGACAAACTGGGTTCATCGCTCAGCCTGAAATTTCTGTGAACATGTTTCTGTCTAATGAAACGGCATAAAGCTGGTTTACTTCAGGGACCGTAGGAAATCTGGACGCTTTTTAAATGAGCCATTTCTGAACATGAAGCAGAAGTGACCCAGTTTTTCCAGAGGAAGGCGAGCCGCTAGCTCGCTAACAAGAACAGGGTGATCTTAAACGGGAATCAGACCTTAAATATTAAAAATGATTCCTTCAGATGTCTCGTATATCTCTGTAACGTCCCAGCTGCTTGTGCTGACGCCAGACCAACATCCTCATCTGCAGCCAGACTTCAGAGCTCCTGGCAGCAAATCAGAACGGATTTGCACCTACGTTTCCTCTCTAATTAGCAGATCAAGGCTGCAGCGAGGACAATGTGTCAAACCTGATTACTAATTCCCAGGATGAATGTCCGGGATCTCACATTTCACAATAATTCATCTGCATGCCCTGGTGATGACAGTTTAATAAATATAACCGAGGATCGATTCAAACATATGTTCTCCAGATCCAGCTGGGTGAAGTTTCTGCTCTGCTTTCGATCCAAGGATATTTCATTTTTTGCTGTGAAAAAATTATTCAGGAAAGGAAAAAAATCCTTGGAAAAAACAGATTTTAAATATCAGAATTTAATTCAATGCATTATTACTGATAACTTCTTAACTTGATGAAGTTTAAGAAATATACCGAGGGGATCATTTAATCAGGGTGACCCTAAATTAGGCATCTGCAGATGACCTTTGACCCTTAAAGTGGACTTTAAGTTTGTGAAATGGAACCACACAGTTCTGATAATAGAAACAAGAAGCCCAGACTGGTCTCTCTGGTCATGAAATCTGACCCGGAAACATAAAAGGCTTCAGGTTTTCGCCTCATTACAAGACAAACTGACAGGTTACAGTTTTGGGGTCATCAATTGTTTTGTTGGCCAAATTTGTACCATTCTTGACTTAAGATTAGGAGGCGAATAAAATCATTTCTGGGGACACAAATGGCCCCAGAACCACAGGTTGGACACCCTGGGTGTAAACCCAGATTATCTGGTTCTGGAGCCTGAAGCTAACCGCTGGCCCGACCGGGGAAAGAACGGTGAACTCTGGTACCGTTCGGTTTGAGTCACATTAAGGTTCACGTAAAATATGATTTCAACGATGTTTAGAAAAATGATTCGATGCGTTTTTATTTGGTTCCTGTTTTCACAGGAAGCGGTGGACCAAACGGAAACACTTCAAGCAAGTGAATTTGCATTTTATCTAAATATTTGGTTTGAAACTGTGACATTTATAAATGAATAACTTGATGAATAACTCAGATTTGTGCTGTGAAACGGTGTTCCCATCAGGCCTCATTCCTCTTTGCTCTAAAATCTAAACTGGGCTCCGTCCCACGCAGCAGCAGACTGGACTCAGAGTCTCTCTGGGCTCCTCAGGTCACCGGGGTTTTCCCACAGAGGAGACGGGGAACGTCTGCAGGGAGCCCATCGCCTGTCAGGCTCCACGGACCGCTCCACTTCCTGTGTGTTCATCTGTTTAAGGATTTACATAATAACTTGGATCAGTAACTTAATCAATAATCAGTTAAATAATCTTTCTAAAAAAGAAATCAGTTCTTTATGAGGAATGATTTGTTTAGACCTTAGGGAGGAGAGAAACGACATTACCTCGAGGGTTTTGTAGAGCAGAAAGTTTCTGCAGAACTCGTGAGGATGGAGTCAGCAGAGAAACGCCTGGCCTGTCGCGCATCGCTCTAAACTCGCATAGTGATGAGAAAACAGACTGAAATATGACCGAAGTGGAAACTTTTAAGGATATTTGTAACATTATCATGTTTCCTTACCATGTCAGGCCTAAACAGTGAATTGAAATAACTACGGTTTGACACCTTTAATGAGACACGAGTCCAATGTTTTACGGTCAGCGTCTGGTGAACATGTTCTCCACTCATGGTTTGCGATTCACCGCTTTTTCTTTTAACGCCATCATAGCTTATGAGAAAACGGAGGCCCGTTACGTAGAAGGTTTAATATCACCATTAGCTGTCCAGTCTATTAACACAGGAGGGATGCATTTTCATTTCTGAGCCTGCTAATACCTGCATCCCCTGTCTATTGTCCTGTTGATATGAGACTTATTCCCTGAGCCCAGAGAACAAGTGTGATACAAACATCTTTAAAAGTATTTCAGTCCATTTTCTCATCAATATGCGAGTTTAGAGCGATGCGCGACAGGCCATCCGTTTCTCTGCGTGACACCTGTTCCCTGAGAGCCGGACTTACTTAATTCCTGCTTCAGAAGCAGATAGGAGAACAAAATCAGATTTTCCTGCAGGGCCTGAGAGTCTCTTCATTTAATAACCCAGCGCTTTCCTCAGAGGTCAAAGGTTAATGGTCAATAAGAAGCAAGTCGCACTCAGGAGGAAACGGAGACACGGATGTTCAGGCATTAGATTCTGCAGACGCAGAAACACTCCAAACCCTGAAGAGACAAAAAGACAAAGGGAGAAGAGTTTAAACTGACAGCAAAAATAAAACATATTCAGCATATTTTTCATCTTTCTTTGCTTTGAAGAACTGCTGCTTCACACCGAGTTCAGTCAGTTAGTTAGCTGGTTGTTGTCCTGTCAGTGAGCGTCCTGCAGGGCAGCTCAGGCTCCAGGACGTGTCCTCTGAGACGGAGCCACTTGGTGTGGCCAGAGATCGATGGGCGCTGCGCTGCTCCACCCTTCAGCTCAGCTGTGATGCATCGTCAGACCCGACACTTGGAACAGCTAATAGAGCGCATTAAATGCAGCGCATGAACAGCCGCAGCCGCCAGGATCAATAGGCAGCGAAAGGAGCAGGTAATATGGTATTGATGGAGCTGCAATTACTGCGATGTTTAGCAGATGTGTTTGATTTTGTGTCAGGATGTGTGTGTGGAGAGCGGCCGTGTATGCAGACATAGCCCAGAGTTAATTGATCTTTTCATAACATAAATGTATATTTTTCCAGTTTATATCATCTGGGTTTGCAGCAGCAGGCCTGCAGGAAATCAATGACAGACTCAGCAGGATCTTAATATTATGACTGCAGTTCAGATATGAATGGACTCAATATGATTTATAAACAAGTAACAAATCCTCCTTCCACACCAGAACCTGCAGTTATTCTTAGGATTATTTAAAACGTCATGCTGTTGACCGGACGGGTCGCTGAATTCATCCAGACCGAATAACTCCTTCATTCACTGTCCATTACCCAAGTCCAAACTGACATGAATCGTGTTTCCATCAATGTTTTTTCTGTGTATTTTGAAGTGTCGCATTAAAAAAGGTGGAAAAATTCAAAAAACTTTCAATTTTACAAAAAAAAAATTTTTTCGCTTGATTTGGTTTTTGGCTTTTCAGGAAAATAATTAATGAAACATGGAAACAGGTTAGCTAACCGTTAGCTGAATAAATTCTAATGTAGTGTACCCTCCTGTCCACTGGTGGCGCTGCGCCTTACCAAAGGAACCACACTTTGAAAAATGTCTATGTTCAAACCTGGAGGGGAGAAGAACTGCTATGGTCTCTGGCATAGACATAATATAAGAGTAGACCCGCATTGGCCGCTCTGGAGCAGGAAATACGGCGGCCATCTTGGAGCGGTATACCCTCCTACTTTGCTCAACCAAAACAGCAGAAGATGCCTCAGCAC
>NW_015114246.1:0-3561 GCF_001443285.1 Poecilia latipinna | reverse complement strand
GACAATAGGCGAGAGCGGTCCATGAGGGTCTATCCTTATATTATGTTTATGGTCTCTGGTCCATGTTCATGTTCTACTTCCTTTTTATCACAGCAGGGAGACAATCACATCACACCGCATCTCCGTCCAGTTCACGGGAACCATTTAATGTCTAAATCTGATCAAAATAAATCATTAAAACATTCGCAAAATCCTGGACAGACTGATCAGCGTGAAAAGATTCATTCTAAGAAGGAATCATCGACTGCAGACAGTTTATGATTTTATCAACACGTTCTGACATTCAGGGTCCAGAGGTCGGGAAGAATGGCCTAGTCAAAGTGCAGATCTAAATCCAGCTGGGAGTGTGAGACCAGACTTGAAAACTGATGTCATCCGTCTAATCTGATGGCAGGTCAGAACCGGGTCGGAACCGGTCCGGCCACCCAGGAAGGAAAAACGTACCGACTCCATTTTGCCTTCATTTGCTGTGGATGTTTTTTATTCCTGAAGAATAAAAAAAAAAAACATATTTAATGTGTTAAATATGAATTTATTAATAATGCATCAGACCAGCTGACCTGCAGTAAAATAAGATAAGCCCTTAAAATTACTGCTGGAATTATTAGACTGAACTCACATCGAGTTTGTTTAGGCTGGGTTAAAATATTTTATTTTCATTAAATCGTAGATTTATAAAACTTCAGACTTTACCAACTGGGGACGTTTCTAGTGGTCATGCATTTTTGTTGTGGTCATAAATGAAACGGTAAGCCACGCTGAGCGAGGCTGAAGCAGACACTGAGTTGGTTTATTGATTTAATAAAAAGCACATCCAGGAGATTTGTGAGCGCTTCTCCTGATTTTTAATCAAAAACAGATTTTTTAAAGGAAGTTTGCAGCTAATCTCCTTGGGAAATTCATAAAGTTTCAAAATAAAACCAGTTGGATGTAAGTTTGAGATACATGAAGCAATCCCTCCAGAGATCTGTTGTGGAGCCGCTTTCAAAATATTTGTGAGGAATTTTGTGATATTTTCCTAAATAAAACCGCTTACAAAATCTACAATAGAAGAAAAAAGATGAGAAAAAACAGGCAGACAGATTGGACACGCAAACATAATAACTGAAAGAACTTAAACTCTGTTTTTATGTTTATATAACGCAGACGATGACATGACGTCAGACTGAGGGAGCAGGAGTTTGGTTTTTTACCTTTTTTAGGAAAATTTGCAATAAACTAACAATTATGAATTAGAATGAAAAAATGGAGGGATCTGATGGTTTTGATCTTGGAATTGCAATAAAACTGGAGAAACAGATTAAAGGAGAATTCCTCCTGATGGTCCGGTTGATCCGGTTCTACTGGAACCAGAACTCCATCATCTGCTCCACCAGATGCTGTGGTTCTCTTCCTCTCTGCTCTGAGTCAAACCAACCTGTTCCCCTCCTGGCCTGTGGGGGCGCTGCACCAAGAACCACTGAAGGAAACAACTAAAAACCTCTGAAGACACTGAGAGCAACTTCCTTCTTCACCAGATGGAAACAAGATGGATGCGTCAGATTTTAGCATTGGAGGATTTCTCTTTAGGCTAAAGACCAGGAGCCATTTCTGCTGCTAGTGCTAGGCTAACACGTTAGCTTTGATAGCATTTACCCAGAATGCCCTGCGCTGTAGTAAGCAGGAAGTAGTCCACTTCCTGCTTTCGGAGCGGTCTCCGGTCCGCTTGGCGTTCACATGCAAACCAAACCAGACCGAGGTTTGGAGGACCAGAGGTCAGAGGTCGATCAGCGTTCACACCTCACCAACCGGACTGGACTTTATAGACAAACGGACTGGAGTCGGGTTAAAGTGAACTGAAGAGAACTGAAGAACAATGCAGAGTTGGATCTGAGGAACAGAACGCCTGATCTGGTCTCTAATCGTCTCTGCAGGTTCGGGATCTCTGTCTCCGTTTTGACTCGTCAGTATGTTGATTTCTCTTTACCATTTTTCAGTCTCAGTTTAACCCCTGCCAGACTGCTGTTACCGTCTCATCACTACGCATCAGACGCAGCTGGGTCTGGCTTCCCACAGGCTCCGGATCTCTCTGTGTGTTCCTCTGCAGAACCGCAGCTCTGAACCCAGTTCCCCTCCCTGTCTGTGCTGGTCTGGGCTGGCTGCTGAGGCCAAGCTAATGTGCTGCAGTACATGATGGCCCTGACTAGGATGGGGCCATAATTCGTTCCATTCCTTTTTATTAAACTCATAGCCACACTGTTATTAGTGCCTGGTGAGAGAAGCTGCTCTGTAACAGCATGATGTCTTCCATATGTGATGTTACTACCATCCCAAGGCCCAGCACTACATCTCTAGACTAAAAGAGATAGATGAAGCAAAATCTTTTCCCTCTAATTGTAGAGTTTGGCTTGAGCAGAACCTAAATGACATCCAACTGGATTTGGGATCAGAGCAGCATGGTTTGCCTTCACACGCGTCTAATGCATGGCAGCCCGGCTGTCCATGTGGCGCTCTGAAAAACATCCAATCTGAAGAACAATTTGCACATCGAATCACGTTTGAGAAAAACTACAAAACTGCAGGATTCTCTAGAAGTGAATGGAACCATGGTAAGTAAGCTAGCTAACACAGCTAATATTAGTTCAAAACTGTTTCCTCGGCATAAAAAGTTTAGATTTTTTAAATCTTGGTAAGGCCTACATAGATATAATCATAAGAAGATGCTCCTGTTGAAGCAGAATCACTTCTTCTCTAGTAAATAAATACCTTTACACAGATTAGGTCCAGATGGAGTAATGCAAAGGTTCCATTAGCTTAGCTAGCTTAAGGTAACCTAGCTAACTTTTCATAAAGCTGAAATGTGTCTGGTATTTAGCTGCTGGATATTCATTAATCAGATTTGATGGCTAGGATTATGCAAGTAGCTTAACTGTTGACCTGTGACCTCTGTCAGTTACCAGTTCTGGTATACTAGTTTAGCAGTTAGCCTACCCAGAGAGCACAGAATGATTGAAACAACATTGAATCAACGTTAGGGTTTCAACCATAACTGACATATCAACGTTGATTCAACCATCATCTGAACGTGGATCTACATGCAGATTTGGGTTGTTTTTATATTGAATGAAAGCTACGGATTTATGTACATTTTTAGGTCTGATGGTCTACATCATAACATGCCACTAAAAGTTTCTTCACTGGTGTTAAACACACTATATTATTGGCAGATGATGGGTAAACTGTGTACAAAAGGTTAAAAATGACAACATGGGTTTGATATAGAAAAGAGGGACAGATCTTTAAACATATTTGATTCCTTTTTGACTGTCAAAACAACAGTCTGTTGTCCACAGAAGAACAGAGTCCATGAGGTTCAGCTTTGTACTGTATGAACCAGGGAAACAGGACAGGTTGCAGTAACCCCAGTTTGACTCTGGTTGGCGTCACTTTGATTCCTTGTGATGTCTTCCTCTCGTTCTGGCGCGTAATGAAGCCACTTCTCGACAGTTTCGCTGCAGTCAGTCGGCTTTGGGTCAAACTGCAGAGCAACGGCTCAAAAACACAAAAATAAAAGCGAGGAAG